>NC_041385.1:661098979-661136058 GCF_002162155.2 Triticum dicoccoides | reverse complement strand
TATTTCTTAGGAGCCAAGTTAAATATATACACCAAATGTAATACAATCTCTTGTACCCGTCTTGCATATATATAAGCACGTACGAGTCCCTACTACTGGATACATCAAACTCTTTACCCAATTTCACAAGGTGAAAATACCGACACTTCCATACTGCATACGACATATCACGAAAACAACGATAAGCTAACCACACTACCATCTAATTCCAACACAAGAATCACACCTCCGGTAACAAATTCGAGATATGGACAAATAATATGCACACACAAATACATAAGTACAAAGATGAAAAGACCAAAGAACATCGTACTTACAAAGATACCCACATGCAACACACTACTCGGGCGAACATATTAGTGAGAATCACACATCGCTCTTGATGGCCGAGCTGTAGCCCGTGCGATCGTCATAGAACTTGGACCATAGCATGACACCACCGTACTTTGGAGAGCCCTTGATGAGCGGCAGCACACGTGAGGTGAGCTCTCCGGCAGGGACGAACCCCGTGCCTGCCGCGTCCTTGGAGGCCGGCAGCCCCAGGAAGATCTTCCCGGCCGGCACCGACTCCCACTTCTTCCACGCGTCCATGAATGCCCCGCGTCCCGCACTGAACTGGCATTCCTCATTGTTGTAGAACTGCACCCACACAAAGTCAAACAATCCCGTGCTGATCGCACCGCCGTCCCATTCATCTGGGAACGGGCATTGCGGTGCCACGCTCAGCAACACGGTCTTGCCTCCGTTCTTTCCTAAGTTCTTCAGGTCCGCGGCCAGATCGTTCCAGAACTTGGCGCTGCCTTGCTCGATGTCAAAGTCAATGCCGTCGAGCACGACGTCACCGAGGGGACCGGACGAGGACGTGCCGCCAAGGTAGTTGTTCCAGAGATACCTGGCAACCTGCTGTGAGTCGCCGGGGGACGAGAGGCCGTAACTACCGTCGCCGCCGCCGATAGAGAGCAGGACTTTCACGCCGCGGCTCTGGCACTCTTTGATGTCCTTGCTCTGGCCTCTGCAACCACCGGAGGAAGGGTCGCAGTGGCTGGCAAGGTTCAGCTGCGGCGTCTGGCCCTTGCCGAATTTTGGGAGAAAAGCGAGGATGACGAACTCGTAGTTCCCGGACGCGCACGTCTCAGCCAGCGACGCCTCGCCGTCGTTCTGGCCCCAGTACACGGCGATGCTGCCCGCGTGGCAGGTGGCAAGGAGTGCCACGAAGAGGGTGGCAGTGAGCTGGAAAGGGGTGAGAGAACGGCTCGCCATTGTTGGGATCAATCGGCGTGTGCCTGTGCAAGTAGCCATACAGGACGGATGAGACTAGTGAGGACTTGTGAGATGTGCTCTGTGTTTTGCGTTGTGATGGCTATTGCGTATGTTGATTTTATAGTGTCTTGACGGAGCGTCATGGACGCTTTTTTAGTGGCTTTCGTGCCGTCTCACGTCCGCTTCTGCATCTGAATTTAATTAACTACATATGGTAGTAGAGTGGTTACGGTTAAGTAAAGCTGAGGGTAGAAAAATTCCGTTTCCGGTGGGTTGTTTCCTTGCTTAATTTACTCGGACAGATTAGTGAAACGGACTGTGTTCAAATCGCAAATGCTGCACCGTACTCGACGAAACTCTGTTTCCTGTCCCGGCAGAGTGCTGGACAAAACGTATACGCAGCTTGGCAGCTTGTATTTGTGTCGAAAACTCACTTTGGTCATTTTTACTCAAGAATAGGACCAATATATGTTGAGATGTATATGTTGCATGTGTATTTCTTGTACAACAAGCCTTCCTACTTCCCTGTATAGTTGAGGACGTGACTCCCCTTGTACACACACACACACATAGACACGTGCATATGCATCCTATCAATATATCGTGAATTGCACCAATCCTCTATATGGTATCAGCCTAACTCGGTCCTTCTCCCGCGCTCCTCCCGCCGCTGACCTAGCTGCCTCCGCGCCCTTCCCTGGTGCGCCGCTGCCCTAGTCGCCGCCGCACATCACGCCCACCCTCCTGCCGCGCTGCTTCTGCTTCCCAGCTGCGCCTCCCAGCCGCGCGTTGCTTCTCCCAGCCGCGTGTTGCCTCCTCCCCTGTAGAACCCAGCCGCGCCGCTCCTCCCCTACAAACCCTAACCCGCCTCATCCCGAGCCCCTCTCCACCGCTGCCATTTCTCTCTCCAGCCGCTCCCACCGCAGCAACCCGTTCGCCTCCTCCTCCGATGCCGGTTCTCTCCCCGACCCGGCCTACATCCGCGACGTCCCGATCAAGCTTTCCCACACGGAGGCCAACTTCTATGCCTGGAAAACCTATTGTAACCTCCTCTTCCGTGAGTACAACCTCCGTGATCACATCGACGGCACCACCGACTTCCTCGCCATGCGTCGCGATGAGGATTGGATGACGGTTGACGCCACCATCATCCGGTGGCTCTTCCTCACCGTGTCCAAGGACATCTTTCACACTGTTGTTCGCGACGGTGATGATGCCTACACGGTGTGGACGAAGATCATCGGTCTCTTCACCGACAACAAGCTCCAACGGATCGTCTTCTTGCAGCAGGAGTTTTTTGGTTGTCACCAAAACGACTCCTCCATTGACGCCTACTGCATTCGCCTCAAGACCCACTCCGACGAGCTCAACGACGTCGGCTTCAAGGTTGGGGACGAGCTCCTCCTCTCCATCCTCACAGCCGGCCTCAACGAAGATCTCGGAAATGCCGCATCCACTCTTACTCTTATGGCTAACCCTACTTATGAATGGGCGGTGGCCTATCTTCGCCTTGAGGAGCGTCGCCTGAAGAATCTGCGGGCTCGTGCGGTTCATACCACCTTCGCCGCTGGCTATTCCCATGGCGGGTCTTCATCAGCACATCCCACCGGGGGCCACGGCACCCCGCAGCCTCCAGCACCCGCTGGTGCGGGTGGGTACGGCGCTCCCTACGGTGCCTTCCCGCCTCGGCCTCCAGCGCCGTCCCACCGCCTCCACAGCAGCAGCAAAACCAGGGCGACATGCACGGTCGTGGTGGCCGCCGTGGCCGTGGCTACCGCTCCAACAACGGCGGCGGTCAACAGCGCGGTGGTGGTCAGCAACAACAGCTCCCCTCGCCGCCTTGGGGTACCGGCCACAATCCCTGGACCGGGGTTGTACATGCTTACACGATGCCGGTTCCCCGCGCTCCACTCCCGGGTCTCCTCGGGCCTCGGCCGGCGATGCACCAGGCCTTCACTGCCCCCAGCTCAGCGCTCCTACACCGCCGCCTGCCCCTACCCCGTGCCATTCGGCTATGCCGCGCCGAACCCTAGTGGGGGGTGACGGGGTATACTAGCTACCCCACGCCGCCGGTCTCCTACGACCCGGCTCTGCTCTCGATGCTGCAGTACATGCCTCAGCCCGGTTCCTACACCGGCGGTGGTGACTGGTTCATGGATGTCGGTGTCAAAAGTGGTGGATCTCGGTTAGGGGGTTCCGAACTGCGCGTCTAAGGTAATGGTAACAGGAGGTGGGGGACACAATGTTTACCCAGGTTCGGGCCCTCTCTATGGAGGAATTGCCCTACTTCCTGCTTGATTGATCTTGATGATATGAGTATTACAAGAGTTGATCTACCACGAGATCGTAGAGGCTAAACCCTAGAAGCTAGCCTATGATTATGATTGTTCTTGTCCTACGGACTAAACCCTCCGATTTATATAGACACCGGAGGGGGTTAGGGTTACACAGAGTCGGTTATAGAGAAGGAAATCTACATATCCGAATTGCCAAGCTTGCCTTCCATGCGAAGGAGAGTCCCACCCGGACACGGGATGAAGTCTTCAATCTTGTATCTTCATAGTCAAACAGTCCGACATAAGCATATAGTCCGGCTGTCCGAGGACCCCCTAATCCAGGACTCCCCCAGTAGCCCCTGAACCAGGCTTCAATGGCGATGAGTCCGGCGCGCAGATTGTCTTCGGCATTGCAAGGCGGGTTCCTTCTCCGAATACTCCAAGGTAGATTTTGAACAAATGAATCGTGTCCGGCTCTGCAAAACAAATTCCATATACCACTGTAGAGAGCACAAATTTTCACAAATCTAATCCGCTGAAAATTTTTCATAGCATGACATCACGCCGCGGCCTGGTCATTATGCGAACCGTTTTTCTCAACCTGCTACTGCACGTATTGTGAGGCGGTTTTATTGGCACGTCTTGTGGAAGCAGAGATTGTGTCCCCTTATCACGGGATTCTCATCAATACGGGTGTGGGTAACCCAACCGCGCCATCAACACTGCGCTTGGGGGATAAGCGAGTTTACAGGGCAAGTGGGGAGGCGCACAGTTTCTACCACCTTGATAAAGGGATAAGGATTCCCCTTTCTCACTCACGCCTTCTTCTTCCTCTACTCATCCATTCTCTCTCGCTCGAGCTCTAGCACCCAAGCTCTCACCTTCTCCGCAAAGTCATTCAAGCATGTCCGGAGCGGGAGGCAAGTGGATGGCCTCCTCCATTACGGAGGAGGACATTACAAAGCGTCGGGAGGCCGGATACCTGTCCGCAAACATCGCGCACCGGCTTCCGGCCAAAGGGCAGATCATCCCCACCCTGAAACCCCAGGAGAGGGTAGTGTTACTCTCCCACTTTGTCCACGGACTGGGATTTCCCCTCCACCTATTCGTCTGTGGACTCATATTTTACTACGGGCTGGACTTTCATGATCTGGCCCCAACTTCATCCTCAACATTTCGGCGTTCATCATCGTGTGCAAGGCCTTCCTCCGCATCACGCCCCACTTCGGCCTATGGCTGAAGACTTTCAACATGAAGCCAAAGGTGGTGGGCGGCCAGCAAGCGGAGTGCGGAGGCACCATGGTGGGCAAGATGCCCAGTGTCACCTGGCCCGAGGGCTCTTTTGTGGAGATCGTAAAGGGGTGGCAGTTGGGGTGGTTCTACATCACCGAGCCGCGCAACACCGACTGGGCGGCGGCCCCCAAATTTCGATCCGGCGTCCCCATGCGGCTCACCTCCTGGAAAGAGAAGGGCTTAGCCCGGGGCTCCGCGGTAGAGCTGACCGGACTTCAAACCTGCATCTGGAATATGATAAGCAAGAAAATCAAGCTTGTCAACGCAGTGCAGGTTATGCTCCTCCGCCGGATCCTTCCGTGCCAGAGACGGGTTTGCGATCTATGGGAGTTCGACCCGGCCGAACACCAGACGCTACGAGAGCTCTTCGGCATGATGCACGAAGACGTCTGGAAGGTGCTGTTCAAGGCCACCGAGGTACCACCACCCATAACTGAAGATCGCGGACTCAGGGCAAAGAGCCCAACCAATCCGGTAAGTTTTTATGTTTCGCAAGACGCACTTTTTATCAGCACATCCGCGGGAGGATCCTAAGCCTCCATGTCGTTTTTGCAGGATTGGGTAGTGATAGCGGATCAGATCGACTGCCCAGCTCCGTTACCTGAAGATCCGGAATCGGAGCTTCTAACGAGGATGTTGTTTCTGGCGCCCTATGAGGTGCCGGAGAAGGAGGCCAAGAAGACGGCCGCGGGGACCAGAAAAGGTCTCCGGCGCAAGGTTGTATCGGACTCGATGTCCGAAGACACCAAGGCACACTCCTCCCATGAAGACAAGGAGGAGGAAGAGGAAATCCCTCCCTCCCCAACCCGGGGGGGGGGGGGGAGGGGGAGAAGAAGAGAAAGGCCGCCCCACAGGGGGAGGCCGGAACGTCCAAGAAGGGAAAGACCTTCCTTCCGGACCACTCCACCACGGTCACCTACAGTGACGAGGAGTGGTTGCCTAGGGACAAGCCCCTGGCAAAGTCGTAAGTATACAGACACTATAATACTTCCAGTGTGTTTTGCTTTATTGCTTCTTACAATGCCGAACATGCATATGCAGTCCAGCCAAATCCCACATCGAGGTATCCTCTTCGGAGGAGTCCCTGGGCCCGTCGGTGATGAACAGTGATTCACTCCCGATAGCCTCCTCCCCCAGGCCCGCGGACGACACTGAAGTGTTGTCCAAGAGGATACCGGACCAGGGGAGACAGTTCTGGAGACGCCCTCAGGCGAGATCCCAATCGCCGGGCACATGGGTGGAAGACCCCCATGGACTCTGATGACGGGGGCCGCAGCGAGTTTGCCCCCCAGCCAGATACGGCTCCGGAACCCCAAGCGATTTCGAACTCAGGTAGGCAGCCTCTCCCTAAGAGGGGAGAGCTGCCTGTACCGATGAACTCTGTCAATCCAGAGGCATCAGACAACTTGCTGGAAGCGCTTTGTGGCGCTTCCATTGATGAAGAACACCGTACTCTTATGAGTGCAGTGATTGAGAAGGTTCGGTCCGCCAAAAGCGGATTGACCGAAGCCTGCAGCAGCCTCCTAACATGCTTTGAGGTAAGTAACAAAATTGTAAGAAAGTATCACAGTATAGACAGTAGCCCCTGATGCTCTGTTTGGTGTTCGGAAAGAAAGGCCGAACAGAGGATCAAATAATATCACAGGAGTCTAATAGAAGATGTTTATGTGAATAAGCAGGCATCGCTACTGGCCGTTGCCGCTCGTACTGCGGAGGTCTCCGGACTGAAGCGGGACCTGGAGCGGGCCGAAAGAGAGATCGGCCTCATGAAGAGGCAGCTCAAGGAGAACAAAGGTACATAGTACCCTGTCTATATATTAAAAAGGAAAAATGGTTTCTGCTAATGAAAGCGTCATGAACTTTACTAGGGGCCACGACCGAAGTGGCGGCCCTTAAGACAACGCTTACCGAGGCCGAAGACAAAGCGGCCAAGGAGCACGCTGAGCGTGAGAAGCAAGAGGCTCGGGTCAGCGAGGTCCAGCAAGAGCTCTAGGATTTCGTCCAAAAATACGAGTCCTTGGAGCGTGACTCTAATACGCAAGAGTCCAAGCCTGCTAAGGCCCTCCAAAGCATGCGAGACGCCAAAGCCGAAGCCCAAAAGGCCCTCCAGGAGATTCAGGAGGCCAAGAAGATTGCGGCGGGTAAGGCATTCATTATGCAAAGCAAGCATGTGAAGGAGACTTTCCTTTTACTTACCCGAATTTGGAGCTCTGCAGGAGCGTTCACAGATCTACCGCGCAGCATATGTGATGCCGCAGAGTTCTACCGATCCGAAGAAGGGAGATTGACAGAGAATCTGTTCTAGTCTCAGTATATTGGGACCGAACATCCGATGCCCTTGAGCGACCAACTGAAGCAACTGGTCGAACTGCACAAGGCGGCCGAGCTGGCCATGAAGGACCTCATAGTCCGGCTGTGGCCTGCCGAGCCTCTGCCCAGCAGCTACTTCGGCCTCGTAAAGCGACTTGTGAGTGCCTGCCCTAGGCTTGAAGTCATAAAGCTGTCAGTTTGCATTGAAGGTGCGCGAATGGCCTTCGCCCGTGCAAAAGTGCATTGGGCGAAGATGGATGCCGAGAAGCTGACCGAAGGGCCGCCGAAGGGCAAGGAGCATCGCCACCCCGAAAAATATTATGATAGTGTCCTGAAGGTCTCTCGCCTTGTGGCGGAGCAATGTGCGAAGGATGTAATCTTTGAGTGAATGTATCCTGTAATATGAAACAAGTTCTTTTGCGCAATAGAACGCTTGTTGATTTAAAATTTTACCTTCTGTGCGGCCGCTTATATAATCTGAGAGTTGGCCAGTCGTCGGCTTTTGCCCCCATGTAACTAGTACAGGGGTGTTCGGGATAAATCTAAACACTCTTTATCCAAATTTTTGGTCCTTTGAGGAGGTGTTTAGCGCAACGAACAAGGCAATCGGACTATACAACTTTATCACTCTCACTTAGCCATAGAAGTTCTATAATTTTAAATTTTGGCGTAGCCCCTGGTGTTCAGAAGGCCGAACTTGGGGCGCTATACACTCCTAAATCGGACGAAGACTGATTCCTCACCCGAAGCGGAAAAAATCTATAAGGATTTGAAACCTCTCGAACAGCGGCCAGCTCTCGCCGCATCATGACGGTCTGTTTTCGGCTTTCTCTACTGAGGTGCTCGTCCGGAAGAACCGGGACACAATCACAGTAGTTCTCCCTGTGCCACCTTAGCCGATATAGCGGAACGTAAGGCAGCAAAACATAGGAGCCGGGCAAACCCAACTATTGACCCAAGACATGATTCGGAGCTGATGCATATAATGCTATAAGTTCGGGGTGGCACACTGTCAAAAGTTTTCGGACTTTTCTTGTCGTGTTATGGGGTACACTGAAGCCCCTGGCGAACTGAATCGTACTAAAATGTACGTGTGCAATTTGTAATAAATAAATAGTCAAGGAAAAAGAAAATAAAGGTAGTAGTAAGCTGACGCTGTACATTATTTTCCATTGTTATTTGGATGATACGTCAAGGCGTATGTATACAAGTAGTGCAATAAGAAAAATAGGACTATATGACATGTCCTGGCCAAGAGCGAGCTGCGTGCGGGTATGGAAAAATAGGTATAGCGATCGTTATCAGATACCACCTAAGGATTCCCTCGTACGTCAAAGCTTCTTGCCTCCTTGGTACTTTCGTCCCGTAATGGGTCGATAATCAGGTTACCGGACGAGCCTCAAAGAGATAGGGACCTAAAAACAAAGGGTTGAAGGTGTGCTGGTTTTGGGGCGGTTGAGCCGCATTGTGGACCGCATTGTAGCCGTGCCTCCGCCTATGCCCATGGTATTTTAAGTGCGTAGTTATGTACACGCGGCACAAATTTCACCGCTTGACTGGGATCAGGACGGAGGACGAATTGCTAGGCGAGCTCTGGTCGTGCCGGACGATCTTGTTGCAGAGTACTTCAGACTCGCTTGGCGGTGTTCGGGGGCTTTATTGCCGAATTGGAGGCCTGCCTAAGAAGGCTGCTTTGTACTTCTGCTGCGAGGGCCGCAGTGTGCTCCTCCGTATGGAGGGAGCGCTCTGTGTTTCCATTGACTGTTATAACCCCGCGAGGTCCTGGCATCTTGAGCTTGAGGTAGGCATAATGTGGCACCGCACTGAATCTGGCGAATGCGGTTCGTCCAAGCAGTGCATGATAGCCACTGCAGAAAGGGACAATATCAAAGATTAACTCCTCGCTTCGGAAGTTTTCCAGAGATCCGAAGACTACTTCCAGTGTGATTGAGCCTGTGCAACAGGCTTCTACACCTGGTATGACACCTTTGAAGGTGGTTTTGGTGGGTTTGATCCTTGAGGGATCGATGCCCATTTTGCGCATTGTATCCTGATAGAGTAGGTTTAGACTGCTGCCACCATCCATAAGGACTCATGTGAGGTGGAATCCGTCAATGATGGGGTTGAGGACCAACATGGTCGAACCGCCATGATGGATACTGGTCAGATGGTCCCTGCGATCGAAGGTGATCGGACAAGAAGACCATGGGTTGAACTTTGGGGCGACTGGCTCCATCGCGTAGACGTCCCTTAATGCACGCTTCCGCTCCCTCTTGGGAATGTGGGTTGCGTATATCATATTTACCGTTTTTACTTGGGGGGATTTCTTCTGTCCTCTTGTGTTCGGCAGCCGGGGTTCCTCGTCATCATCACTGTGCAACCCCTTTTCCTTGTTTTCGGCATTCAACTTGCCGGCATGTTTAAACACCCGACATTCTCTGTTGGTGTGGTTGGCTGGTTTATCGGGGGTGTCGTGAATTTGACATGAGCGATCAAGTATGCGGTCCAGACTGGACGACCACGGATTGTTTCTTTTAAATGGCTTTTCCGCTGACCAAACTTAGAGCAACTGAATCCGGCATTGAGGGCTGTGTCTTCGGCGTTATCGCCCTTATTGCGACGCTTGTGTCTATTGCGTCGGGGCTTGCCATTGCTATCTCTGGCGTTTGAGGTGTCATGATTTGTTGATGTGCTGTTGCTACGAGCCAACCGACTGTCCTCGCCCGCACAAAAGCGGGTCATGAGTGTCGTGAGGGCTGCCATGGACTTTGGCTTCTCTTGGCCGAGGTGTCACGCAAGCCACTCGTCGCGGATGTTATGCTTAAAGGCCGCTAGGGCTTCAACATCCGGACAATCGACAATTTGGTTCTTTTTAGTTAGGAACCGAGTCCAGAATTTCCTGGCTGACTCTCCGGGCTGCTGGGTTATATGACTTAAATCATCAGCATCCGGTGGCCGCACATAAGTGCCCTGGAAGTTATCCAGGAACGGGTCCTCCAGGTTCTCCCAACTTCCAATAGAGTTTGCCTGCAAGCTATTCAACCAATGCCGAGCCAGTCCCTTGAGTTTTAGTGGGAGATACTTGATGGTATGTAGATCATTGCCGTGGGCCATGTGAATGTGGAGAAGGAAATCTCCTATCCATACCGCGGGGTCTGTAGTCCCATTGTAGGGCTCGATATTCACGGGCTTAAACCCTTCTGGGAATTCATGCTCCATTACTTCATCAATGAAGCATAGGGGGTGTGCGGCGCCTCTATGCCGGGCTACATCACGAGGCAGCTCGAATGAGTTTGGTCTATTGTATTCGGCCCAGCCAGATTTGTATTTAGTATATCTGGCGTGGCGGTCATCGTCATGCATTGAGGCGTGCCCCTTGATCCGTAGATCGATCTTGACTACCCTACTTTTTTTTCAGTTCGTCTCGTAGGTCATGCGTGTAGCCCCGGGCCTTCGTGTTTTTATTTGTTTGGCGATGGGGTGCGGGCTGGTGTTTGGGTTGATACGCCGCTTTGTCTCGGCCACGAGGTGGCCGGTCAGCCTCATCCTGCGCTGGTAATGTAGGCTCTAGTGCCTCCTCCTGGAATTGAGGTAAAAACCTGCGCTTCGGTTAACTTTTGGTTGGGCGCTCGAGTCCGTATTCCTCGGCTGCCAGGACTTCAGTCCATCTATCAGTTAGCAGATCTTGATCAGCTTCAAGCTGCTGCTTTTTTTTAGGCTTTTTGCAGTGGCTATAAGCCGGCGTTTGAAGCGCTCCTGCTCGACGGGATCCTCTGGCATGATAAATTCTTTGTCGCTGAGGCTCACCTCGTCTTCGGAGAGAGGCATATAATTGTCATCCTCCGAGTCTCCATCCATTGCCTGTTCATCAGGGCTAGCTTGCCCATCTTCCCGTCCGGCTTGCTCCAAGCTTGGCTGGGCGGGATTGTTTTTGTCTTCGGCATCATACGGAGTACTATTGTCTCTTGTGTCGGTATCACTATTCTTGCTGTGGCGGGGCTTAGAGCGGCGCCGCTGACGCCGGCACTTAGATTGTGTTGCCTCATCGCCATTGCTTTCTTTGGGTGTGTACACCATATATATATATCATATGATGAGGTGGCTGTCTAGCGCCCTGTGGGCGGTGGTTCCTGTTCTTCTCTGGCATCGTCGTCCATACCGTCGATGTCTTCGGAGTCGAAATCAAGCATGTCGGTTAAGTCGTCGATAGTGGCTACTAAGTGGGTGGTGGGTGGGTAACGAATTTCTTCATCGTCCGCTTCCCACTCGAGCCGGACATAGTTCGGCCAGAAGTCTCCTGATAGGGAGAGAGATTTTAACGAGTTTAGCACGTTGCCCAAGGGCGAGTGTTGAAAAATATCTGCGGAGGTAAACTCCATGATCGGTGCCCAATCAGGTTCGATAGGCACGGATGCGCACGGTTCGGAGCCTATGGCTGGAGACGAGTCCGAGGGTCCGATGACACTGACCTCATCGGAGGCGAAGTCTGTGTTCGGCTCTATCGCTAATGAGTATGCGGCCTCCGTGGCGGGGTCTATCCACCCATCCTTGGATGGCACGATCTGCTCCGGATTTAGGGCCGGGGCAGCTGCAGGTGTGATCTCCTGAACACCGTCCGATGGCAGATTTAAGTCCTGCTCATCGTGATTGTACGACGCACCTGCCATGGGCTCGAATCCGTCGAAGATCAAGTCTCCGCGGATTTCGGCAGTGTAGTTCAGGCTTCCAAACCTGACCTGATGGCCAGGGGCGTAGCTGTCGATCTGCTCCAGATGGACAAGCGAGTTGGCCCGCAGTGCAAAGCCGCCAAATATGAAGATCTGTCCGGGGAGGAAGATCTCACCCTGGATCGCATCGCTGTAGATGATTGAAGGAGCGATCAAGCCTTACCGTGATGACACAGTGGAACTCTCAATGAAAGCACTAGTGTCGGTGTCAAAATCGGCAGATCTCGGGTAGGGGGTCCCGAACTGTGCGTCTAAGGCTAATGGTAACAGGAGGCGGGGGACACAATGTTTACCCAGGTTCGGGCCCTCTCTATGGAGGTAATACCCTATTTCCTGCTTGATTGATCTTGATGATATGAGTAGTACAAGAGTTGATCTACCACGAATCGTAGAGGCTAAACCCTAGAAGCTAGCCTATGATTATGATTGTTCTTGTCCTACGGACTAAACCCTCCGGTTTATATAGACATCGGAGGGGGTTAGGGTTACACAGAGTCGGTTACAGAGAAGGAGATCTACATATATGAATTGCAAGCTTGCCTTCCACGCAAAGGAGAGTCCCACCCGGACATGGGACGAAGTCTTCAATCTTGTATCTTCATAGTCCAACAGTCTGGCATAAGCATATAGTCCGGCTATCCGAGGACCCCCTAATCCAGGACTCCCTCAATGGATACCGGTGCATCATCTCATATGGCAGCCTACCTGGGTAACCTTTCCTCTGTGTCTCCCGTTCAAACTTCTTCTCGTATCATCGTCGGTAACGATGCTTGTCTCCCCATTACTCATGTCGGTTCTACTCCTTTCCCTTCTACGTCTAGGCCACTATCTCTTAATAATGTGCTCTACTCAACTTATTCAGAATTTAGTCTCTGTTTGTAATCTTTCCCGTAATAATTTTGTAACTGTCGAATTTGACGAAGTTGGTTTCTCTGTTAAGGACGCCCGCACCAGGATGGTTCTTCACCGATGTGACAGTCCCGGTGACATGTACCCCGTCCAACCTTCATCATCCTCGCGTACTAGATGTCTTTCTCTTTCCGCCGGCGTTGATCTTTGGCACGCCCGTCTCATTCATCCTAGCTCCACCGCACTTCGTCAAATAGTCAAGGATTTTTGTTTTTCATGTAATAAACCGGATGCTCATTCTTGTCAAGCATGCCACATGGGCAAACATGTTAGACTCCCGTTTAGTTCTTCTTCAACAGTTGCATCTTATCCCTTTGAATTAATTCATAGCGATGTATGGGCGTCACCTATCACGAGTAACTCTGGTTTTTTATAATATCTTGTTATTCTTGATGACTACTCTCACTTTGTGAGGACTTTTCTACTTCGTAGGAAATCCGACGTTCCCGCCACCCTCATCGCCTTTTATTCCTACGTGTCTACACAATTTGGTCGTCCCATCCATGCTCTTCAAACTGACAATGGGAAGGAATTCGATAACATCACCATCCGTACACTTCTCTCCAACCACTGCACCATCTTCCGGTTAACTTGTCCATATACGTCCCAACAAAATGGTCGGGCAGAACTATCTCTTCTCACTCTTAATGACTGCATCTGCACTCTTCTCTTCCACGCCTACATGTCACCCCGTTTTGGCCGGATGCCCTTGCCACCGCCACCCTTCTTGTTAACCTTCATCCGTGTCGTGCCCGTTGGAACTATAGACCTCATCATCTTCTCTTCGGTTCTCCTCCATCCTATGATGGTCTCCGAATTTTCGGATGCCTCTGTTATCCTAGTATAGCAGCCACTGCTCCTCATAAACTCGCTCCTCGCTCCTTGCCTTGTGCCTTCCTTGGTTACCCGGCTAATACTAAAGGCTACCGATGTTATGATCCGGTGTCTCACCGTGTCATCACCTCTAGGCATGTTTATTTCGACGTGTGTCATTTTCCTTTTGCACAGGAATAGTTGGTGGCGCCACCTGTAGGAGATGATCTCGCCTTGCCTAGCTCTACTTGCCGACGTGCTGCGCAGGGGCCTTTTCCCTTGGTTCCTGAACCGTCGGCCTCGCCAACCCCTTTGCTAGCTTCATCGGGCTCCTCTCCGGATTCGTCGGCCTCGTCGGTCACACCGGCCTCTTCGCCGGCCTCGCCGGCCTCTTCGCCGGACTTGCCGGTCAGGCCGGCTACGTCGGCCTCGCCGTTGCACTCACCGGGCTCGCTGGCCTCTTCTTCACCAGCATCACAGTCGGGGCAGACGCCCAGCCTCCCAGTGCATAGCGCGCTCCCGGCTCCTGCAGCTCCTCTGGTCGCTGCTCTATAGCCCACCGGTCCTACTACTCGTGCACGCATGGGTGTTGATCGGCCGAGCCTCCGCTACTCCGCTAATGAGTATGCTTGTCTGGCCTCTGCGGTGCCCCTCTCTCCTCTTCTGACCTCCGCTCGTATGGCTCTTCATGACCCACTTTGGTACACACCGATGAAGGAGGAATTTGAGGCCCTGCAACGCAATGCGACTTGGCATCTTGTTCCCCTCCCCGACATGCCAACATAATTACCGAGAAGTGGGTGTTCAAGCACAAGTTTCATCCCAGCGGCACACTCGACCGCTATAAAGCACGTTGGGTTGTCCGAGGCTTCCAACAGCGTGCTGGTGTTGACTTCACAGATACATTTGCCCCAGTTGTCAAGCCCGGGACGATTCCCACTGTCCTTCAGCTTGCAGTGTCTCGTGCCTGGCTGGTGCACCAGATGGACGTCTCCAATGCCTTCCTCCATGGTCATTTCGAGGAGCAGGTGTATTGCCAGCAGCCTACAGGGTTCATCGACAAGACTCATCCAGTGCATGTTTGCCTGCTTTGTCGCTCCTTATACGGGCTCAAGCAGGCTTCCTGCACTTGGTACCAGCGCATTGAAGTGTTTCTTCATCAACTTGGCTTCCGCTCCACACGCTCCGATGCTTCGCTGTTCAATTACCAACACGGGGATGCTACCGCCTACCTGCTGCTCTATGTCGATGATATCATCATGACAGCTTGCTCTAGTGCTCTTCTTTGACAGCTTATCGATCGTCTTCGCGCTGAGTTCGCCATTAAGGACTTAGTTCCTCTGCACTTCTTCCCCGGCATCAAGGTTGTTCGCCATGTGGATGGTTTCTTTCTTCATCAGCGGAAGTATGCTCATGAGCTTCTTGATCGCGCTGGGATGCTTAATTGCAAACCCGCATCTACACCTGTCGACACGAAGGCCAAGCTCTCTGCCCGATGACTCTGCTGCTCCGGATGCTTCTTTTATCGGTCTATTGTGGGTGCTCTTTAGTATCTCACTCTGACACGGCCGAAG
This sequence comes from Triticum dicoccoides, assembly GCF_002162155.2. NCBI lineage: Eukaryota > Viridiplantae > Streptophyta > Magnoliopsida > Poales > Poaceae > Triticum > Triticum dicoccoides. The sequence continues at coordinate 661,120,896 of NC_041385.1, read as the reverse complement.
CTCCAGTATGTTGTCCAGCAAGTCTACTTACACATGCATGCTGTCGGATTTCGGGTTCCGGCAGACCCTTAAGGTTCGAACTCTGGGGTGCGCGCGGAGATCAAACCTCCTACCTACTCATGTCTCGTCGCTTCACAAGGATCTAAACTACACGAAGAACAACACAAGGGACATGAGGTTCATACTAGTTCGAGCCACCATTGTGGTGTAATACCCTACTCTAGTTTGTGGTGTGGTGGATTGCCTCAGGGGCCGATGATGACAATGCAAAGGAAGAACTGCCTCGCAAGGGGAGGAGTTCTTGTGGAGGTGATGCCTCTTGGGAAGGATTGAATCCGGATCCCTTTCTTCTGTGGTGGCTAGCCCTATTTATAGAGCGAGGCCTTGGTCCTCTTCCCAAATATTGAGCGGGAAGGGCGCCCATAATTGGCCATTTTGAAGGGGAACATCTAGTACACTAATCCTGGCTAAAGTCGGTCCTCGCCTGCCAAAGACTCTGATGGTGACGCCGGCTTGGGCTCCACGATGACCTCCGTCCTGCCATTCTGCTGGTCTTGGTCTTGTTGCACCGAAACGGTTGCCTTTGCTTGATACTCTTGCCTGTGCTTGCCCCCTTTGCTCTAAAGAGGAAACAAGGACTCTGCGCAGGCCAGCGCCCGCCTGGCGCCCGCGTGGCTTCGGTCGTCATGGCTTGCGTCATGGGCACCTCGTGAGGTACCCTGCCTTGATCTCTCCGCCTTCTCGCAAGCCAGCCTAACGAGGCTGTGCCTGAGGAAGCTTCCTATCGTCCGCCCCGCGAGGCTTGGCCCCTCGCGAGGGTCTTGAGCATGTGTTGATGAAGATGGGCCGTACTGGGCCACTCCTTGAGCCACGCCACAGGTTGCAGGCAGGCAAGTCTGGGTACCCTCGTTCCCAGAACACCGACAGTAGCCCCCGGGCCCAAGGCGCGCCCGGACTTGGCTTAGCAGAGAAGCGAAGGGGCAAGTGCGAAGCGCCATGGGCCCCAACAGCCTACGGCCTTGGGCGCCGCGTGGCGGTTGATTGGATGTGGACGTCCCTGCTTCCCCACGACGCCTCGGCAACTGCACGAATTGACAAGTCCCTGCATGCAAAACGGATCATGATTACCTGTGATCGTGGAGGCCGGCGGTTGGCCTCCCCCGGCTATATGTATGGAACGGCGTGAGCCTTACCAGTCCATCTTTTCCTGCTACTCTCCTTCTTCTTCCTTGCCCTTGCTCCACCATACGCCAATGGCTGCAATCCGTCGTTTTTCTGTCGAAGAGAAGGGGAAGGCCCCCCGAGAGGGTCCTGTCCCACTTCCGCCAAAAAAGCGGCTCGTCTCTTGTCGCGAAGAAGGGGTGCTTGGCAGGAGGTGCGAGGCCATGGTTTGAGCGGCCTCCGCCTGGATTCCCATTGCCCTTGTACGCCCGAATCGAGGGTCCTGAAGGCGCAGGCGCCGAGCGGCACCACCAGAGGCGCCGTCGCCGCTGGCGGATTACGGCGGTGTGCGTCGTTCCTCCCGGAGTTCACGCCGAAGGCTCCTCTCGCGAGCTTGTGCTTCACGCCGCCATGCGTCCTCGATCTTGGATTCGCCTTCCTCCCTCCTTTGCCTTTGAGATTCCACCAAGGGGGCCTCTCAAGCTCTGGCTGCAGCTCACCGACTGCCGTACTCCTGCGACCGAAGCGGATGTCGAGGTCGTCGCTCCGGGCAAGGTCTTCATGACCCGGGGCTGGGGCGAGATCGCCCAGGTCTGCCGATCGGAGGGGGCCCTTGTGATCCATCTGGATTATGATGGCGCCTCCTTGATGCTCTTCAAGGTCTTCGACGAAGATGGGCGCCGGCTGGAGTGCTGTCCCAGAGGCAGCGGCCGAAGTTCTGGAGCGGCGAGGACCAGGCCTGTCGCCTGCTCTTCCAGCAGCTCCCCTGATGGCAGCGAGCGCTCCGGAGGGTCCAGCAACTCTTCCATGCTCCTCCTGACTCCGGCGACGAGCGACGACAGCTACGAGCCTCCGAGCTCGCACCGTGCTCGGAGCAGGGCCGGCACGCCCGGCAGTCGATGCAGCCGATCTGGATGAGGCTGGCGCTGGCCTTGCGCGGCCCACTATTGATGATGGCGTCTGCCGTCAGGGTCCCTGTAGTTAGACCTGCTTAGGTTTCGCGTCTTTTGTTCCTGCGAGGAGCCAAGAGCACAACCCGTGGGGGTTTGTAAGGTGCCTGTAGTTCCTTTTATTAATATGATCCTTATCGTGAAGCGGTGTGAGATGCTCGTCCCGTCTTAGCTTAGTTCTTTCTTTCGAACCTCGCGAGGACTTGATGCTCTACGCTGACAGGTCCCGGTCCCAAGGCAAGCTTCAACCATCGCTGGTATGCCAGGTCGCGATGCCGTGGTCAAGGCCAGGAGGTGAGCGGCCCGGGGTTCAGTAAGAGCCCCTGAGTCGCGATGCTCAGGAGGTCCCCTTTAGCGCTCAAGCAGCCATCGTTCGGTGAGAAAGGAGCACAACATTGCCAAAATGGGACTGCATTAGGTGCGAGGTCGGTGCTGCGATAGCTTGTATTTCCGGAGGATGACTTATCTCGGGAGTCAGAAGCCACTCCTTGGCGCGGCGCCAGGCCCGTGCATCGGCAGCTGAGGAGTTGCCTGGCGAGGTCCCCACGTGCCTCTTCCCCCTCGCCTTTACTCCCCTTCATGCTCTACGTCCTCAGGTCCCGGCCCTCGAGCGAGCTCAACCGTCAGTGGTATGCTAGGTCGCGATGTCGTGGACAAGGCCAGGAGGTGAGGGCTAGAGAGCCAGTAAGAGTCCATGGGTCGCGATACTCAGGTACCCCCCCTTTAATGTGCAAGCGGTTCGCACGGACGAGAGTGAAGGAGACGCTGCGAAGGCCTCGCCCGACACTGCTCCTTAAAGGGATCCTGCGAGCTCATCACAAGAAAAACGAGAGTTTGCCATTACAATTGCCAGCCAGCTGCTGGTTGCTCTAGAAGGGTGATGAGGGCACTGAGGGCTTGGTGAGGTGGCGCCTTGCGGGGTTGCCGCGGCTAGGGCTCAGCCACTCAGGTTTGTCGACGTTGCAGGGACGGACCCATGTGCAAGCATCATGCCGTTAAGGAGCATCTCCATCAGTTGGTGTCAATCGAGCGGGCGATTAAGTCAAGCACGTTAATCATGAAGGAGAAAATCCATTTAGATAGACGCAGAAAAAGGCGAACACCGCTGGGCCGGGCCCGAGCAACTTGGGGATAATGCAGCCCGGGGGGCGCCCCCAACAAAGTAAGCTAAAAACATGAACAAAAGGGATACATGCCGCAAAGACGGACCCACGCGGCCTAGGAATGATGCAGCCCTGGGGGCGCTCCCAGCTGAAAATGAAACTCGAAGGATGTCACCTAATGATGTTGAAGACAAAGGGATGCTGAAGTAGCGGACGGTGTGCACTGCAGAAGCCGATCTTTACGAGCCCCCAGGCCCAGGAGCCTCGGGAGGCTCCGAAGGCGCTGGCGGCTCCTCGCGGACCATCTCCATTTCTGCCAGGACTATGGAATGCCTGGCTGCTTGAGCCTCCAGGATGCTCCTCATGAGGCGCTGACGCACAGCGGTCGCATTCGGCAAGCCGTAAGGCATGCGAACATAGCTGTGGGGTGGACCTTCGCAGCGTCCCATGCGTGAGGGCTAGAGGCGCTCCTGAGAGGCGGCTCGGTTGAGTCCTGGTATGTCGATGCAGACGCGCAGCCCACCATCCTCGCCCGGATGGGGAGCTACGGCGGGTAAGCGGTGGCTGCCACTCATGACTCTTGACTCCTGCAGCTCCTGAATGATCTCGCTGACGAACTCCTGAGGGTTTGGCCCTCCTTTCCTTGCTCCTTCCTGAGGGAAACATGCTTTGAAACACGCCTCCAAGTGGTGCCCGAGCGCCTCCCCCGTGATCTTAGCAAAGTCGATGGCCCTCCAGGATAGAGCCCCCAAGCCTTGCTCGAGGAGGGCGTCGGGCGTGCCTTCCTATGCGACAGAAGGAGGCGCCCCCTGAACGGGTGCGGATCCTGAGGGGCCTGCCTCCCGAGGGTTCGGACCAGGCGATGTCTTCTTCTTCTTAGGGGCTGCCTCGGGGAGCCTTCCGCTCCTGTGATCTAGGTCTTCGATTGACGCGGCTTGAAAAGCACGCTCCAGAGAACACACAACATCTCTCTCTTCACAAGGCACCATGATGACTGCACCGCTTCCTGGCATCTTGAGGACATTGTATCCGTGATGAGACATGGCCATGAACTTGGCCAGAGCTGGGTACCCGAGGATGGCATTGTACGGCAGGCGGATGTGGGCGACGTCGAAGTCAATGAGCTCGGTGTGGTAGTTGTCGCGCTTCCCGAAGGTAACAGGAAGGCGGACCTGCCCTATTGGAACAGTGGAACCATTAGTGACTCCTGAGAAAGGCTTGGTTGGCTGAAGCTGATTGTATGGCACTTGGAGATTGTTGAATGTCTCGACAGATAGGACATTGAGCCCTGCTCCGCCATCGATGAGGGTTCTAGTGACTTGCACATTGCTGATGATTGGGGAACAAAGCATTGGGAGGACTCCGGCTGTGGCCTCACACTTGAGCTGATCCGCTGAGCTGAACATGATGGCGCATGCTGACCACCTGAGAGGGCATGTGGCCTCGAGCTTGGGGAGGACTGCAGTCACTTCGCGAGCAAACTGCTTGAAGATACGCTGAGAGGCCGGGGCCTGAGCGCCGCCCAAGATGCAAGCGATTGCACGCGGCTCCTGGAAGCTTCCAGCCCCCTCGTCCTGATGATGGTCTTCATTCCTCCTCGGCTGTGGTGGCAGAGGAGGGAGGCCTGCGTTGCCTTGTGGGCGACCCTCACGAGGCTGATCCCTCCAACCTCCCTCGCGAGGCTGGTCCTGCCAGCGGTCCTCGCGAGGTCGGTCACGCCACCCTTGGCGAGGGCCACGGTCTTCCCATCGTCCTCCACCTCTTCCTCCTCCTCGGCCATAGCCCCGGTCATTGCACTCGGGGCGTCGGCCGGCACGCACGTCCGACACGGCCCTGAGCTCTTGGCATTCGTTGGTGTTGTGGGTGTGGAGGTCGTGGTACATGCAGTACCAGCTACCCTTGGATGACTCGGGATGATCCCTACCTTGCTTGGTGTCCGGTTCTGCTACGAGCATGGTAGCCCCCTTGCGCTTCACGTCCTTGCCCTTGGGCTTCTTCTCTTCTAGGTCGGCAGCCGACAGCTCAAGGAGGGAAAGGCGTCCTTCCTCAGCCCTGGCACACTTGGTCGTCAAATTGAACAGCTCCAGGGAGGTGCACAGGTCTTCATGGATCACAAGCTCCTCTTTCATCTTGACGTCACGCACGCCGTCGGAGAAGGCTGAGATGATGGCCTCCTCAGACACCCTGGGGATCTTAAGGCGAGCGTTGTTGAAACACTGGATGAACTTTTGCAGGGTCTCTCCTGGCTGCTGCTTGATGCGGCGCAAGTCTCTCATGGCCCGGGGCCGGTCGCGGTTGCCTTGGAAGTTGGTGATGAATCGGGTGTGCATCTCGTCCCAGGAGGAAATCGTGCCAGGAGCCAGGTTTAGGAGCCAGGTGCGGGCACCGTCCTTGAGCGCCATGGGAAACCAGTTCGCCATGACCTTCTCGTCCCCGTTGGCGGCTTCAATGCCCAGCTCATAGAGCTGGAGGAACTCCGCAGGGTCAGCCTTGCCATCGTAGCGCGGGGGCAGATCTGGCTTGAACTTGCCCGGCCAGGCCATGCTGCGCAGCTCGGTGTTGAAGGCACGACAGCCTGCAGTGGCCACGAGAGGCCTTTGGTGACGGAGAGCTTGATCTTGGAAGTTTCCGTGTGCTGCCGCCAGGAGTAGCGCAGGGTCTTGGCACGCTGGAGCAGGAGCGCGGTCGTGACGAGCCGGTGCGAGGAGCACACGGGCAGCTTCTTGGGGACGAAGGATCTCTTGGCAGCTCTTCTCTTGCTATGCTAGCGCCGGACAGAGCAGGTCCCGTCCAGGGGCCACGCACATTGGGGCCAAGGCGCCTTCTTGAGGGGGAGGCGGCTGAGGCGCCCCCGGAGCTTCGTTGTCCGCGCAGGGCGAGGCGCGGTGTAGGGAGAGGGATGGCGCAGGGGAGGCCCCAGCGGCGCTGACGAGATCGGTGATGCGAACGAGCCACTCGTCGTAGAGGTCGTCGACGGGACGGTAGTGCGGGAGCTCCTGCGCTAGGAGCAGCGCGGTGTGCGCATCCGCAGGAGCGCGACGGGAGTGGGACGAGGAACCGGCTGGAGTCAGCGACGGGGTGGCGGTGTAGCCTTCTCGCTGCACCGAAGGATGCAGGGACGATGCTTGCTGCTCGTTCCCCGCCGGGCCGGTGGTGGCGTTGACGGCAGGCGACGGGGAACGGCGGGGGCATCCGCCGACGGGGGCCGTCTGGGCGACGTGAGTGGCGAGAGCGGCCCGGTGCTCGGCGCAGGCGGGCTCGACGAGCGTCTGACATGGATGCGGCGGGCGGCGAAACACAGGGTGACGGAAGGCAGATTCCGGCGCACCCCTACCTGGCACGCCAAATGTCGGATTTCGGGTTCCGGCAGACCCTTAAGGTTCGAACTCCGGGGTGCACGCGGAGATCAAACCTCCTACCTACTCACATCTCGTTGCCTTGCAAGGATCTAAACTACACGAAGAACAACACAAGGGACATGAGGTTTATACTAGTTCAGACCACCATTATGGTGTAATACCCTACTCTAGTTTGTGGTGTGGTGGATTGCCTCAGGGGCCTATGATGAATAATACAAAGGAAGAACTGCCTCGCGAGGGGAGGAGTTCTTGTGGAGGTGATGCCTCTTGGGAAGGATTGAATCCGGATCCCTTTCTTCTGTGGTGGCTAGCCCTATTTATAGAGCGAGGCCTTGGTCCTATTCCCAAATATTGAGCGGGAAGGGCGCCCACAATTGGCCATTTTGAAGGGGAACATCTAGTACACTTATCCTGGCTAAAGTCGGTCCTCGCCTGCCAAAGACTCTGATGGTGACGCCGGCTTGGGCTCCACGATGACCTCCATCCTGCCGTTCTGCTGGTCTTGGTCTTGTTGCACCAAAACGGTTGCCTTTGCTTTATACTCTTGCCTATGCTTGCCCCCTTTGCACCAAAGAGGAAACAAGGACTCTGCGCAGGCCGGCGCCCGCCTAGTGCCCACCTGGCTTCGGTCGTCATGGCTTGCGTCATGGGTACCTCGTGAGGTACCCTGCCTTGATCTTTCCGCCTCCTCGCGAGCCAGCCTGACGAGGTTGTGCCTGAGGAAGCTTCCTGTCGTCCGCCCCGTGAGTCTTGGCCCCTCGCGAGGGTCTTGAGCATGTGTTGATGAAGATGGGTCGTACTGGGCCACTCCTTGAGCCACGCTGCAGGCAGGCAAGTCTGGGTACCCCCGTTCCCAGAACGCCAATACATGCTCCTCGTGATGCTCATTGGACCGCGGTCAAGCGGATTCTCCGATACATCCACGGCACCCTGGATCTTGGCCTATCTCTTCATGCCTCTCCGGCTCTGGACATCACTGCTTACTCCGATGCTGACTGGCGGCTGCCCTGACACACGATGTTTCACTTCAGGATATTGTGTTTATCTTGGACCATCCCTGATCTCTTGGTCGTCTAAGCGGCAGCCCATTGTTTCTCATTCCAGTGCTGAAGTAGAGTATCGAGCAGTGGCTAACATTGTTGCAGAGTGCTCCTGGCTTCGTCAGCTTCTTCATGATCTCTATTGTCCAGTCGAGAAGGCCACGATTGTCTACTGCAACAACGTCTTTGTTGTTTACCTCTCCGCCAACCCGGTTCATCATCGCCGCACCAAACACATTCAGCTTGATATTCACTTTGTTCGGGAACAAGTTGCTCTTGGACAAATTCGAGTTCTCCACGTCCCTACTTCCCAACAGTTCACGGACATCATGACCAAATGGTTGTCTATGGCGTCTTTCGAGGATCTTCGCTCCAGCCTTTGCGTCATCCATTGTGACGCTTCGACTGCGCGCAGGGGGGGGGGGGTTGAGATGTATATGTTGCATGTGTATTTCTTGTACAACAAGCCTTCCTCCTTCCTTGTATAGTTGAGGACATGGCTCCCTTTGTACCTATATATACACGTGCATATGCACCCGATCAATATATCGTGAGTTGCACCAATCCTCTATAATATATATGCCTTTTGATGATTATACTCAGTGACCATATAATCACTGAAAGACGTATATAGTGACCAAGGTGAGCTTTCAACATAGATAAGCACATGCATTTTACTCTAAAAACATTGAACTTGAGGCAACGATGCAGTAGTTAGAAATAAATTGACATAGTACACCATGCGGAAATTAATTAGAAGAAAAGACTTTTTCCTTGGAAAAATATGGCCCAAGCGTCAATGACAATTTTTTCAATGCCTAGTGGCATTCAAAAAGGAGGCTGGCGACCGTTTTTTGGACATTCTTTTGCATAGGGAGGAAATACAAGAAATACGAGTCGCCCTCGTTCGAGCCAATCGGCCATCCAAACATGATTTTTGGATGATTAAGACAGAGATTTTTTTCCCAAATCTACAAACGGTGTCATTCATACAAGTTGAGGTTGCTCTAAAAATTGTGCATTGTAGGATGAGGCCGTAGAGTATTTGAAAGGACATGCGGTGCTCCATGTGTGATTTTGGTAATTGATGACATTCTCTATGGACTAATGGTTGCATTGAGTTATATTTGAAGGATTTGTCCATAGGCATTTCTTGAAGTACATGTGTTGGTTTCAAGGAGTTTATGAGTTGACCAAGGTGCTATCAAGGAATTATCCAAAGATTGGTCATGTGAGTGTTGAGCTTATTGCAAGCATGTCTTGGAGAAGAAGATTGTGTGATCATTCATGTCTACCTTCAAGACATCATCCAAATGAAGAGAGTTGGAAAGATTCAAGGTTGATCAAGACTAAGTCAAGAGTGAATCAAGTTGATCAACACACAAAGCGTACAAGTTGTACCGAGGGATCGAGTGATCCCATGGAATGGTAAGCATTGTCCATTACGCTTTGTGTGCTAACCCATGGTCTACGTGAGAGTTCTATGTGGGGCTAGGTATGTTTCCATGGGCTTGCGTCAAGAGGAAGATATCGTACAACCCATGGAGAGGATGACATCTAATGGTGATCATCATCAAGATTGCGGTGTGCAAGTTCAAGTGGAGAATCATGAAGAGATCACGTCCTTGATGCTTTCCGTCCATTGTGGTGACAATGGACTTGTGAAGATGTGCCAAGGAGTGTCTCGCCCATAGTGGAGTATGGGGGAGCAATCTACTAGTCTTCATCAAGCTAGCGCAATCAAGTTAAGGAGGTCAAGATCTTCATCATCTAGCTCAAATGGAGTATGCTCAAGACAAAGGTTTGTTCTTGATAGGTTTTCTATTTTACTAGTCACATGATTTTAGTTGGGAGACCGGATTATAGGATCGATAGACGTACTATCAAGGGGGGGCTCTCGAGTGAGTAGCTTGATCGTATCGTTCGGTGAGAGCTCAAACCATTGCATTCTTGGCACCAACATATTTCTTGGTTCTTATTTGGGTTTTCTCTTTGTGACGTTTTAGAGCTTGTGGTTTTCTAGGTGACAAGCTCTAGTTCATCAAAAACCAATTTCCTATGCATCTTCTTTTGCGTTTTCGGTGTTGGAGTTTTTACCGGTCTTATTTGAGAAAGGGTTCTCACCATTTTATTTTGGGTATTTTATCAATTGCTATTTCTTGATATTTCTATCAAGATTGTGTTAGCCCTTGTCTTTAGCTTTCCATAAAACTTGGTTTCATCAAATTCGGAGTTCGTTTGCAAAAGTTTTGATCGTTTCAACTTTATCGGTTCCCGCATCTCTCTGCCTAGTGCGGGTGCCCTGGGTCCTTGGCCCCCCGGGTGCCCGGGGTTACCCGAGCCCCTCCATAGTGACCTCTCTGGCCAGTCCGGGGGCCCAGGGTCTCACCCCCTGGGTGCCCGGGGTCTTCCCGGGCGTTTCCCCACCTCCTCTGATCACCCCGGGTGCCCGGGGTCTTGGACCCGGGTGCCCGGGTTCCTCTGCCACCTCCTCTCGGCCCCCTCCGGGTGCCCGGGGTTGAGACCCCTGGTTGCCCGGCCCCCCTGCGCTGTTGCTTTCCTTGTGTGTCCGGGTGCCCGGGGTTTTGCCCCTGGGTGCCTGGGATTGTGTGGTGTGTTTCTCTGTTGGGTCCGGGTGCCCGGACCCGTTTTGTCTGGGTGATCGGGGTGGCGGCTGTGTGCAACGGCCACATTTTTCTTGGGGGTATTTATACCCCCTTCTTCCACCTCCAACCCTGATCCTCTTGCAAGCTTTCCCCCCCACCATTATTGACCTCTTGGAGCTTTCTATCTCTCAATCCCTCCATGGATTCTTGCTAGTGTTTGGGGGGAAAGGAGAGAGGAGATCTAGATCCACATTTCCACCAATCACTTTCTTCTCTATGTGAGGGGAACCCCTTGGATCTAGATCTTGGAGTTCTTGGTGTTCTCCTTCTTGTTCTTCCTCTCACTTTCCTCCCTAGCATTAGTTGCTTTGGTGGGATTTGGGAGAGAAGGACTTGGGCACTCTGTGTGCCCTTGCCATCGCTTTTGGTGCATCGGTTTGAGTTCTCCATGGTGATACGTGGAAGTTACAAGTTGAGAAGCTTATTACTCTTGGGTGCTTGGTACCCTTGAGCTTGTTCCTCTTGGGTGCTTGGGCGCCCTAAACGGTTGGTGGTGTTCGGAGCTCAATCATTGTGGTGTAAAGCTCCGGGGAAGCATCGGGGTCTCCAATTAGGTTGTGGAGATCGCCCCGAGCAATTTGGCGGGTACCGATGACCGCCCCCAAGGGTTGGTAAAGTGAACAGGTTCGGTGACCACCCCCAAGGGTTGCCATTTCTACGGGTTCAGTGACCACCCTCAAGGGTCCCTTAGTGGAATCACGGCATCTTGCATTGTGCGAGGGAGTGAGGAAATTACGGTGGCCCTAGTGTCTTTGTGCCTCCACACCACTCCAAACGGAGATTAGCATCCGCAAGGGTGTGAACTTCGGGATACATCATCGTCTCCGCGTTCCTCGATTATCTCTTACACGAGCCCTTTACTTATGCACTTTACTTTGTGATAGCCATATTGTTTCTTGTCACATATCTTGCTATCACTTAGTAGGTTATCTTGCTTAGCATAAGTCATTGGTGCACATAGGTGACCCTTGTTGTTGTAGGTTTTGTGCTTGACAAATTAACCGCTAGGTTTATTCCGCATTTATTCAAGCCTAAACCGTAATTATTTTATAGCGCCTATTCACGCCCCTCTAGGCGACATCCACGATCTTTCAATTGGTATCAGAGCCTCGTCTCTCTTTGATAGGCTTAACCGCCTAGAGAGTAAAGATATCGACTAGGGCATTAGGTTTCTCTAACACTCTTAGTTTCGCTGGCAAATTTTTTGATGTTTGGGTAATTCGCATGCTTAATCTCTTTAGGGTCATGGACCCAAATTTAGATTGAATTGTAGATATGGGGTTTTCTCCTCCAAAGGATCCTCAACGATTATTTTTAGAGGATGAGAAAAACTCTTATCTCAATGCTCAAGCTTCTAATGTGTTTTTTGATGCTTTGAGCAATTTAGTTATATTTCAACTCATGCCATTTTGGGATGCTCATGAGTTGTGGACAAAGCTTCAAGATAAATATGGCGTGTCCAAAATTTGTGGGGATGATTATTCTCCCTCCACCTCCGGCCGTGTTGCCTTCTCAACTTCTTCTACTTCACCTACATGTGGTTTGCCACAAGGTAATGACATGGAGAGTAGTGGTGTTCATTGCAATGATGATAGTGGGCTTATTGTTAATGATCCTTCATCACTTCCTTATTGCAATGCTTCATGTTTTGACTTTAACACTTTGAGCACTCCAAATGTTTCACATGCTTGTGTTCATAGTTCTTGCATATCATGTAGAAATTGCTTGACTAAATATCATGATTATATACTTCTATATCTTGTTGCCGTGATAAAAATGCATATAGTTCCTTGAGTTGTTGTGCTAACAATGTAGAGGAAACTAACACTCCATGGAACAATATGTGGTCTTGAATGGCGCCTCAAAAGATCCTACATCATCATCTATTGCTTTTTGCCTTATGGCTAAGGCTTCAACGGTATCTCCTCCTTTGAATCCCAATATGTCTCTTGGTGATGATGTTAATGCTAATGATGATGAGGATAATGATGAAGAGAATGATAATGTTGCTTCCTTAAAAAATAAGGGAAAAATTATTTTAAAGCTCTTCATAAAAATAAAATTCCTCGTTCCAACTTCATGGAAATCGTGTCCATTATCATTGAGGGAAATAAATATATTGAGGAGTTGGAATCTCATCTTGAGGAGCTTGAGGTAACCATTGAGAAACTGGAAGGTCATGAGCGTGATTACGCTAATGAGATTGTGGACCTCTCTCAAGCTCTTGAACTTGAACAAACCACCAAGGAATCTCTTGAGGAGACTTTTGCTCTAGAATTATCTAGAGTGAAGGAATCTCATGGTAGAGATCTTGAGGTGGCCAATGATTTTAAAACTAAAAATGCTAAGATTGAAGTTGCTCATGCTAGACTCCTTGAGGATTTTGAGCACCTCGAAAATGGCTCAAGGGTCATCAAGGGTGAGCTCATCAAACTCACCGAGTCTAATGCTCAACTTGAAGCTTCTTATTTAAAAGAGCTTGCCAAGTTGTCCTCTCCTATTGTTGTTAATGATTATGCTTGTGCTACTAACTCTATTACTTGTGAAGCATCCATTTTGAAGGAGAATGTTGAGCTATGGGCTCAACTTGAGTTGCTATCTAGCAATTATGGGAAATTGGAAGAAAGCCATGAAAATCTCTCAAGCTCTCATGATGATCTTCTAGTATCCCATAATGTGTTAAAGATAGCTCATGAGGCCATGATTGCTAAGGTAACATGTAGTGAGCCTCATGTGGATACTAGCACTACTTCTAGTCAAAATACTATATTTCCATGTGCTAGTCCTTGTAATTCATCTACTCACAATGTTGGTACATCTTGTGATGAATTGCTTTCCTTGCCTTGTTGCTCTAACGATGAAGCTTATACTTCCTCTAGTACTTGTGCTGAGACTAACCATGTAGAGGAAATCAAAGAGCTCAAGGCCCAAGTCACCTCTTTGAAGAAAGACTTGGAAAAGAGTCATGAAGGGAAATCCACACTCAACAATATCTTGAGTGTGCAAAAATCCCCCAATGAGAAAGGTGGACTTGGATTAAACTCCAATAAAAGGAAGAATTCCAAGATGAACAAAAAGAAGGGCCAAGAACAAGTCAAGAATTCGGCTAAGATTGTTTGCTTCAAGTGCAAAGTAGAAGAGCATCATGTTAGATCTTGCCCATTGAAGAAGAAGCCCATTAGTGACAAGCAACAAGGGAATCAGCCACAAGTTCACTCTCATGCTTAACCTCAAGTTGAAGAAAGGCATCTTCCCAAGAAAACTCAAGCTAATGCTTCTCATGTTGAGAAATCAAGTGAGAAGAAAGTGAAGAGTAGACGTTGCTACCTATGTCGTGAGAAAGGTCACCTCACTTCTTCATGCACTAGTGGTAACTTATCCAACCCAATTATTATTGATGATATCTATTCTCTTGGGAAGGATAAGGTTGGCAATGTGTTGGCCAAAGTTGTTGGTACTCAAAGTGGTGTCAAGAAAAGAACCATTTGGGTAGCCAAGCCTATTGTGACTAATATCTTAGGACCCAACTTGGTTGGTGACCAACAAGCTCAAACTTGATCAATAGGTGTTGTTGCCGGGCATTGGAGACTTGGCTACATTATCAAGAATTAAGGGGTCTTCATCATTCATATTGCCTCAAGCCAAGTCATTCGGATTATCAAGTTCCTATCTCATATCCAATGTGCCTCCTTGTGGTAACTTGTACTTAAATTGTTTACATTGAAAGTTACTTCCCCTTTGCATGTTTTGGTTTTCTACCTTGCATGTGTTTGTATATGTGTGCTTCCAATTTGCTTATCTTGAGTAATCAAGTATGTGTATGTTGTTTTGCACTTCATGTACGTGTGAGTTGTGTGTTGAGCCTTTGTGCATCTTGTTTGTATCTTAGTTGGCTCTTGTGAGAATATCCCGTTGTGGGGGAGTGATGTGCTTTGTGCACCTCACAATCCTATAAATGTGTGTATGTGAGGAATACCATCTAGTATTGATATTACAAGATTATCTAGTCGCTATGTGGTATGTCTTCTCATGAGAAATTCAAATTCTAAATAGTCCATTAATTATCTCTTGTTGGATCCTCTTATTGCCTCTTGTTAAGTTTTTATTGGTATCACATTATGGGGGAGTAATATGCTATGTGCATATTACAAGCCTAGAAAATGTGTACATTTGAGATATTGTCACCTAGAATTGATATTGTAAATTATCTTGTTCCTAGGTGGCATGTTAGCTCTACAAGTTGCAATTTTCTTGTGTGTGGTGTGAATATGATATTGGATATCCTTGCTATCTACCAACGGGGATTATTTCAAAATACTTCTTGTCTTATGACAATTGATACTCACTTATGTGCGGTAGAAATAATTGATCATCTTTACATTGGCCTTTGCTTTTATTTTCCTTATCTCTTGGCAAGGTTTGTGTCAACTCCCTTTGTCTTCCATATCACTTGTGGATCTTGTTAATTTCTTGATCTTGTCTAGTGTTTTCTAGATATAGTGAAAGTGGTGATCCCACCTTGTGCATTTTGTATTCAAATGCAAATTCTCTACAATGCACTAGTCTTGGGGGAGCTATCCTATTTTCTATAAAACACTCATCATGTGATCCTTATCAAGTGTGTGTTGGTGGAAGGCAACTCATTTTCTTTTTGGTACTTTGTGCCATCATGAAACTTTGTTGAGAGCTTGGTTTGTTTGGAACCATCCTCTCCATGGGAGTTTGACATCTTTAATTTAGTGTGTATCAATGGATATCTCATTCCTCGATGTATCTGTTATGGATATCCTCCAAGTAATGATTTATTCATTTGGTATATTTTCTTTACTTGGTTTTCTTGTCAATTGGTATCGGTTCTTGAAAGTATTGAGAATGCATATTAACTTCATGAAGTCTCTTTGGCATGATTTCTTTATTTGACCCAATATATAGGGTAAACTCCACCAGGTCTCATATTGGATGAGATGTGCATGAAATTCATTTTCATATCTATATGCACATATTTATGTGGAGTTTGTCCTATGTATTGTTGGTTCTCTAACTCTTTGGTCCCAATGAGGTTGGGCACCATTTTGTTTGTGTTGTTGTTCTAGGAACAATTGGAGATACATTGGATGCTCGGCTCACTCACAAGGAAGGTGGTGTCACCATGTGCTTATTGGAGTCAAGCTAGGATGATCAATGAACTTCTCTATCTACCTTTATTTGGTATCTACTACATCCTTCCATTGATATCTCGGTAACAAGTATCATCATCTTCTTCATGCACGCATTTCTTGCATCAACCTTGTGTAGGTTGCATCTTGGCATGATATTCATTTCATATCTTGTTATACTTGTTTCCCTTCTCAAAGCATGCCAACGGTGATCTCTTGTTGCTAGGTGTGATGTCTTTGATGGATGTGTGGTTTGATACGTCTCCAACGTATCTATAATTTTTGATTGTTCCATGCTATTATATTATCCGTTTTGGATGTTTATGGGCTTTACTTTACACTTTTATATCATTTTTGGGACTAACCTACTAACCGGAGGCCCAGCCCGAATTGCTGTTTTTTTGCCTATTTTAGTGTTTCAAAGAAAAGGAATATCAAACGGAGTCCAAACGTAATGAAACCTTCGGGAGCGATCTTTTCGGAACAAATGCCAACCAGGAGACTTGGAGTGGACGTCAAGCAACAAACGAGGCAGCCACGAGGGTGCCCTGCGCGCCCCCACCCTCGTGGGCCCCTCATTGCTCCACCGACGTACTTCCTTCGCCTATATATACTCCTGTACCCTGAAAACATCGGAGGGCACCACGAAAACCTAATTCCACCGCCGCAACCTTCATTATCCGCGAGATCCCATTTTGGAGCCTTCGCCGGTGCTCCACCGGAGGGGGAATCAACCACGAAGGGCCTCTACATCATCTCCAAGGCCTCTCCGATGAGTTGTGAGTAGTTTACCACAGACCTTCAGGTCCATAGTTATTAGCTAGATGGCTTCTTCTCTCTCTTTGAATCTCAATACAAAGTTCTCCTCGATCTTCTTGGAGATCTATTCGATGTAACTCTTTTTGCGGTGTGTTTGTCGAGATCCGATGAATTGTGGGTTTATGATCAAGTTTATCTATGAGAAATATTTGAATCTCCTCTGAATTCTTTTCTATGTGATTAAGTTATCTTTGCAAGTCTCTTTGAATTATCAGTTTGGTTTGGCCTACTAGATTAATCTTTCTTGTAATGGGAGAAGTGCTTAGCTTTGGGTTCAATCTTGCGGTGTCCTTTCCCAATGACAGCAGGGGCAGCAAGGCACGTATTATATTGTTGCCATCGAGGATAAAAAGATGGGGTTTATATCATATTGCATGAGTTTATCCCTCTACATCATGTCATCTTTCTTAATGCGTTACTCTGTTCTTTATGAACTTAATACTCTAGATGCAGGCAGGAGTCGGTCGATGTGTGGAGTAATAGTAGTAGATGCAGGCAGGAGTCGGTCTACTTGTCATAGACGTGATGCCTATATACATGATCATGCCTAGATAATCTCATAACTATGCACTTTTCTATCAATTGCTCGACATTAATTTGTTCACCCACCGTAATACTTACGCTATCTTGATAGAAGCCACTAGTGAAACCTATGGTCTCTGGGTCTATCTTTTATCATATAAGTTTTCCATCTACTTTTATTTCCATCTTTTATTTTCCAATCTACATCATAAAAATACCAAAAATATTTATCTTATCTTATTATCTCTATCAGATCTCACTTTCGCAAGTTACCGTGAAGGGATTGACAACCCCTTTATCACGTTGGTTGCGAGGTTCTTGTTTGTTTGTGTAGGTGCATGGGACTTTTGAGGAGCCTCCTACTGGATTGATACCTTGGTTCTCAAAAACTGAGGGAAATACTTACGCTACTTTGCTGCATCACCCTTGGCTCTTCAAGGGAAAAACCAACGCATGCTCAAGAGGTAGCATGGTTGGACTTCATTTATATACAATAAGACCATATCTAGCCAAGTGCTATGCTTTCAAGCAAGTATCTTATTGGTATATTTATGATTTCCTTGTGGATATCTCGTTCCTTCCTTTTTGTAACTATTTCGTGTGTACATCTTTCTTTGTGGATTGGTATCATCATGATCGTCATCTACCTAGAATCTTATACACTTGAGAGAAGTTGCATATCTAGTTGATATCCCCTTCCTTCACGTCCACCATTTCTTTCTCATGTTATTTCTTTGGTGGCTCCATGAAAGTGTGTGCCTTGAGTGCGGGTCATATCTCGTTGCATCTTGATGCACTCTTGTGTGGTGAAGATCTTCTTCCTCATGCTTGTCTTGACGAGGCTTTTTGCCATCTTAATTGGTATCCCTCGTCTTGATGAAGCTTTCGCTTTCTATCTTCACCATGGGTTGTCACAAATTTTGGTTATTCATTTTGCATATTTAGTGTGCTTGTGAACCCATTTGCTTGGTGTGTGTGGGAAGGACATGTCATGCACCTTGTATCTCTACTATTCAAGACTATGTTGATGCTTAATGCTCACCCTTACATTAGTCTTCTCAAGTGCTTTGCCATGACTCACACACATCATTTTGGTTGAGCCTTCTCTTAAGTTGCCTCTTTTATATGTTGCTCAACCATTTATTTGTTGCAAGTGCTAGGCCTTGTTTCCTACATGCTCACTTGCACTTCTTGTGAGTTTCTATTGATTTCCGGGGAGTGATGATCCTATTTTGTGTGTTTGGTATCCTAATGCAAATATTCTAAGGAGTGCACAAATCATGGTGAGCTTCACTAGTGTCTTTAGAACACTCCGTTGCTCTATTGCACTTGTCGTGAGGCTATATTGATCTTGGGGAAGTGAAGATCCTATTTTGTGCTTGTTGTATCCAACTACAAAACTAAATTATGCTCAAATCATGGGGAGCTTCTCTAGTTTCTCTAGAACACTCCTTTGCTCATATCATAATATCTTTTATTCATGTGGCACATAGGATCTTTGTCTAGTTGGTTCAATTGGTATCTTTTGATAGCTTGCTTTAATTGGTATCTTTTGATTGCTTGATTGCTTATTTCTCTCTTTGTTATGTCTTTGTGGCGTATCATTCTTTTGCAATCTTTGGGCCTCAATATAGTTTGTCTTCCTCCAAGTATCTACGGTTGGATATGTGTATTTCATTCCACTCTCTTGTGGAGAAATACACAATTTATGGAGTAAACTCAATTTATATTGGCCTTGTAAGCTTTCCTCCCATTTTGGCAATCGATGCCAATGGGGGAGAAGTTTCAGAGAGTTTTGTGGATAAGTTTATTTAGAGAGTCATCTCGTCTTGCTTTGGTTTTGTTCCTAAGCTTTTGCATCTCATTGATACGTCCATTTTGCATCATGCTTTTATATCAATATTTTGTGCATTATGGGCTGTTATTACACATTATATATCAATACTTATGGCTATTCTCTCTTATTTTGTAAGGTTTACCATGAAGAGGGGGAATGCCGACAGCTGGAATTCTGGCTAGAAAAGGAGCAAACATTGGAAACCTATTCTGCACTGCTCCAAAAGACCTGAAACTCCACAAAACCTATTTTAGGATTTAATAAGAATTACTGAGCGGAAGAAATACCTCAGGGGGCCCACACCCTGTCTAGGAGGGTGGGGCACGCCCAGCCCTACTGGGCGCACCCCTGTCTCCTGGGCCCCCTGGTGGCCTCCCGGTGTCTATCTTCTGCTATATGAAGGGTTTTATCCTGGAAAAAATCGTGGGCAAGCTTACGAGACGAAACTCCGCCGCCACAAGGCGGAACCTTGGCAGAACCAATCTAGAGCTCCAGCAGAGCTGTTCTGCCGGGGAAACTTCCCTCCGGGAGGGGGAAATCATCACCATCATCATCATCATCATCAATGATCCTCTCATCGGGAGGGGGTCAATCTTCATCAACATCTTCATCAGCACCATCTCCTCTCAAACCCTAGTTCATCTCTTGTATCCAATCTTATATCCAAAACCACAAATTGGTACCTGTGGGTTGCTAGTAGTGTTGATTACTCCTTGTAGTTCATACTTATTGGTTTACTTGGTGGAAGATTATATGTTCAGATCCTTAATGCATATTATTACACCTTTGATTATGAACATGAATATGCTTTGTGAGTAGTTACGTTTGCTCCTGAGGACATGGGTGAAGTCTTGCTATTAGTAGTCATGTGAATTTGGTATTCATTCGATATTTTGATAAGATGTATGTTATCTATCCTCTAGTGGTGTTATGTGAACGTCGACTACATGACACTTCACCATTATTTGGGCCTAGAGGAAGGCATTGGGAAGTAATAAGTAGATGATGGGTTGCTAGAGTGACAGAAGCTTAAACCCTAGTTTATGCGTTGCTTTGTTAGGGGCTGATTTGGATCCATATGTTTCATGTTATGGTTAGGTTTACCTTAATACTTTTGTTGTAGTTGCGGATGCTTGCAATAGGGGTTAATCATAAGTGGGATTCTTTTCCAAGTAAGGGAAGTACCCAAGCACCGATCCACCCACATATCAAATTATCAAAGTAACGAACGTGAATCATATGAGTGTGATGAAACTAGCTTGACGATAATTCCCATGTGTCCTCGGGAGCGCTTTTCTCATTATAAGAAATTGTCCAGGCTTATCCTTTGCTACAAAAAGGATTGGGCTACCTTGCTGCACTTTATTTACTTTTATTGTTTATTATCCTTTACAATTTATCTTATCACAAAACTATCTATCACCTACAATTTTAGTGCTTGCAGAGAAAATCTTACTGAAAACCGCTTATCTCTGCTCCTCGTTGGGTTCGACACTCTTACTTATTGAAAGGACTACGATAGATCCCCTACACTTGTGGGTCATCAAGACTCTTTTCTAGCGCCGTTGCCGGGGAGTGTAGCGCTTTTGGTGAGTGGAACTTGGTAAGGAAACATTTATATAGTGTGCTGAAATTTTCTGTTACTTGTTACTATGGAAACTAATCCTTTGAGGGGCTAGTTTGGGGCATCTTCGCCCCGACCAGTAGAGCAAAGAGTTGCTCCTCAACCTACTAAACCTACTGAAAATGTTCACTTTGAAATTCCTTCGGGTATGATAGAGAAACTGCTAGCTAGTCCATTTGCAGGAGATGGAACATTGCATCCCGATTTACACCTTATCTTTGTGGATGAAGTTTGTGGATTATTTAAGCTTGCATGTATTCCCGATGATGTTGTCAAAAGGAAGGTCTCCCTTTATCTTTGAAGGGAGATGCATTGACATGGTTTAGGCTATGTGATGATACGGGATCTTGGAATTATAAGCGATTGAAGTTGGAATTTCACCAGAAGTTCTATCCTATGCATCTTGTTCATCATAATCGTAATTACATATATAATTTCTGGCCTCGTGAAGGAGAAAGCATCGCTCAAGCTTGGGGGAGGCTTATGTCAATGTTATACTCATGCCCCAATCATGAGCTCTCCCGAGAAATGATTATTCAAAAATTTTATGCTCGGCTTTCTCTCAATGATCGCACCATGCTCGATACTTCCTATGCTGGTTCTTATATGCTGAAGACTATTGAATTCAAATGGGACTTATTGGAAAGAATTAAACGCAACTTTGAAGATTGGGGTTCCGACGATGGTAAGGAGTCAGGTATGACACCTAAATTTGATTGTGTTAAATCTTTTATGGATACCGATGTTTTTCGTGGATTTAGCGCTAAATATGGACTTGAATCAGAGATAGTAGCTTCTTTCTGTGAATCTTTTGCTACTCATGTTGATCTCCCTAAGGAGAATTGGTTTAAATATAATCCTCCCATTGAAGTAAAGGTAGTTGCACCTATTAAAGTTGAAGAAAAGACTATCACTTATAGTGATCCTATTATTCCTACTACTTATGTTGAGAAACCACCTTTTCCTGCTAGGATAAAGGATCATGCTAAAACTTCAACTGTTGTTCGTAAGAGTAATACGAGAATGTAACATCCCAAATTTCCAATTTGGCATGTTATACATAGGTCATACATGATATCATATTTTATTGCTTTTTCATTTGCAATCCTCGAAATCCTAAGCAACTCAAGGACCTCCGGAGAGAGTTGGGGATTTTCTAATTTTCATATTTGAAATTTTATCAAATAGTGAAGACGAGGATTCGATTTTAATTATTTTCTCTCCGGAAAATATTTCATTTTAAAATAATAAATGAGGGGAGATAATATGACTTCTCCAAAATAGTTGGAATATCGGAGAAAAAATGTTAAAATCATTTTTGGATTTTTATTTCAGTTTATTCAGGATTTTATTTGCTCCTAGAAAAATGTTGCATGATTTAAAATTGCATTTTAGGGGCCAAGAAAAGTTCATCTTGTTCTAAATATTTTATTTAGACCGAGAAAACTTGTTTTGGAATTTTTTAGATTTTTATTTATTTTTCTAGGAATTTTTCTTTCGGCGGAATGTTTTAAAAAAAAACCTCGCGCCCGACTGGGCCGAAGGCCCAGCCGAGCAGGCCGGCCCAGCCCCGCGCCGCGCCTTCCCCGCGCCGCCGCCGTGCTTGGCACGGACGCCGAGGGCGAGTCCGAGCCGGACTCCACCCCCGGGCGCCCCCTTCCCCAAGCCGCCCGCCCCGCC
>NC_041385.1:661090526-661098637 GCF_002162155.2 Triticum dicoccoides | reverse complement strand
CGGAGCCCGAGCCGCCCCGAGCCCCGATCCGCCGCCGCCGGAGCCGCCGCCGTCGCCCCGTGTCGCCGCCGCCTCCAACCACCACCCCGCAGCCACCCGAGCCCCGCCGGAGGTACCCGACCCCGCCGCCGGTTTTCTTAAATAAACCCTTCGGTTTTTTTTGAAAACCCTATATCGTTTTTTTATACAGATCGGATTATTTCGTCGGTTTATTTACTTAGCGAACGTCCGTTCGTCCGTTCGTTTTAACGAACGCGTTCTCTCTTTAGTTTCTGCTAACGAACGTCCGTCCGTTTAGCGGTTCGTCGCTTTTCTTTTTATTGGATTTATTCCGCGATTATTATGATCGTGATTTCTGATCCGATGTTCAAACCTGTTTATCTTTTCGCTCGTTTATCGGAATCAGGCGATTCTAGCGCCTGGAGTTTTGTCTCGAAACCCTCTTTCCGAATAATCAACTCAAACAAGATTTTTCTTCTGTAAAATTTGGCTTAGATCCAGATTAGTAAACTGACGTTGTTCGTTTTGCCGTTTGAGTTTTGTTGCTTCGTTTGTTTGATTCTTTTTGCAAACCGGAGTTCTTAAGTTGAACTCTCCGGTCAGACTCTTTTATCTGGTGTTCTACTTGTGCATCTTTGATTGTTGCTTATGTATATTATTGTTTGCTTGCGCTAGAATTCCCGGAGTGCGAAGCGTGTCACTACGAGTCTCTAGGATACCCGGATCGTCAGCAAGGCAAGTAACACATTGATCATACTCTTTTCATACCCAGTTTTTATGCATTAGTTTCAACCCTCAAACATTGCATGACTAGGATGTCTTTAACTTGTGGGTTGGGAAGTAGTGCTGAGGTAGAACCTATTGCCCTGTTTATTATCAAACCCTTGGGAGTTACTTCTACGTTATGATTATATTGCCATGCTATGCTCGTAGACGTGGATTGGGTTTGAGTGATATCCATGACAGATGTGAGATTATAAATTAATGGTTTACTTAAGGTGGCAACTTTAATACACATCTGGGTGGATTGAGGCACCTGGGGTTACCAGTGATTGCCTGTTTTATTTTTGGAAATCCCGGGGTTACCGTGTGATTCTCCTATGGACCGCCACCCAGGCTCAAAGGGAACTGAGTCTATTCATGCTAGAAACTTCCGTGTGCAGCCGCAAGCTATTATGGGCTCTAGCATAGTTTGAGTAAGTTGCGTGAAGCTCTTGAAGAGGTGGATCAGCAGGTAGTGGGTTTGTAGGTTTGGTATGGTCTGCCCGGAGTAGAGAGTTAATGCTTCTGAAAGACTGTGTCTCGGTCATCCGTCTCTCAAACACCATGCAGTGCAAGAATCAATGGAGGCGATCGAGTCTTGCGGGGAAAAGTGTGCAATCCTCTGCAGAGTGTACAATCTAATCATGGTTAGCCGTGTCCCCGGTTATGGACAATTCTGAGTATCTAGTACTTGAGTATTCGCATGTATCTCAACACTCTTAAAATTAATATTGATGGGTTGTTAAGTACTTTTTAATTGGGATCATTGAGTTGGGGTTACCTTCTCAAATGATGTTTCAACTACCATGATAGTTAAATTAAAACTGATTCCTTTGTAGTAGGGAAAAATTGGCTTTTCGCAAAAACTGTAACCATAGAGCTTTCCACGAGCCAAATATGCATGTAGTAGTAGCATTATTCTGTTATTACTCTTTTGTGTTACATTGCCAGCATATTCCATGTGCTGACCCGTTCTCGGGCTGCAATGTATTATGTTGCAGACTTTTCAGACGAGGAGTAAGGTGCATAGGTCATTGCCGTGCAACTCAGTTATGCCGTTGGAGTTGATGGACTCACTTTATCTTCCAAGCCTTCCGCTGTTATCGCATTAGATGGCCTTAAGCCATATTATTGTAATAAGTTCTCTTTAGAGACATTCGATGTAATAAGTGTGTGATTGCTACTCTGTTATAAATCCTTCAAAGTACTGTGTGGTGTCAGCATTACTGATCCAGGGATGACACCTGAGCATAGAGACTTGACCATCTAAGTTCGGGTCGCTACAAGATGGTATCAGAGCACACGCTGAGTGTAGGACACGACCACTAAGATAAACCATAGATCACACTCTCTTCTCATTTCTGACTCCTCTTCTCTTTCCACCCTTTAGGATGAAGGAGATGAAGACCAGGTTTGCACAACCAGATGAAGACACACTTTTTGGACGCCACTTGAGGGAAGTCACTAGGTACTTGAATATTGGAATACCAAGCTTCACCGGGACGAACAACGCCACCCTACCGGAAGAAGAGCGCTGGATGATTCAAGTACGAGTTCCAGGAAGGACGTTCTCGCCAAATTCCAAACCTATAGAGTTTTCTTTCGAAGCACCCACCTGGAGCCTTGGCAAGAGTATGGTAGCTCATATTACCATGGGACGCATTGGAGAAATCTACAACAAAGAACTAGAGGATACCACCTATCAAATATGTGGGCGCTGAGATGAACAATGGGAGATGATCAGCACCAGGAAGGATAGATCTGTCGCAGCCTTTATCCAGGAGCAAAACCAGCACATTCGACGTCAGGAGAACCAGATGTGCGCAGACATGATCGAGTTGAAGAAGGCAAAGACCAGGATCATCGAGCTGGAGGAAGAACTTAAGTTCACACGTGATGGATATGAGGAGGAAATCAAGACGCTATTGGAGAAGAATAATGACCTAGTTGAGAAGATCGGAATTTTCATGGGAGGACCAGCTCAGAAACAAGACCTCATTCGTCCGGACAACTACATCATCATCGACGACACCGACTCGGATTCAAGTGATGATGACTACGAAGAGGAAGCTGGAGCAGACATCATGGAGTCTTCCACCGATCAAAAATTTTAGATGACCACCATATGATACTAGTATTCCCCCATGTAACTAGTAGTAGTGAGCACTTTTGCGATAGTCCTAGACCGCTTTGTATGCCCTTGCTTGATTGATTGAATGAATGCTTGTGTTTGCCTCATATACATATGGGTAGTGTTTCCCCTAGATCTTTTTCTATTCTAAATCTCTTCCATCTAAACCCATCAGATGCCTCCGAGGAGAAACCCCGATTTTGTTTTCCCACCGGAGATCACCCAGTTGATTCAGCAGCAGAATGCCCTGATGCAGTTGTTAGTTCAGAACCATGGCAATGCCAATAACAACAATGCCAACAACAACAACCCGCCGCCAATGGATAACCTCGCCCGTTTCTTAAGGTTACAGCCGCCGGTGTTCTCCAGTAGCATCGAGCCAATAGTTGCAGATGATTGGCTACGTCGTATTGGAAGGGAGTTAACCACCGCTGGATGCACAGATGCTGAGAAGGTGCGTTTTGCTGCACACCAACTGGATGGACCTGCAGCAGCATGGTGGGAGAATTTCACAGCCACCTATCCTATCGACACTGTCACATGGGCTCAGTTTCAGCAGGCTTTTCGCACTGCCCATGTCTCGACTGGAGCTATGCAGATGAAGAAGCGTGAGTTTCGCAACCTACGCCAGGGGAATCGTACTGTTGGTCATTACGTGGATGAGTTTAGCAAATTGTCACGTTATGCCCCTGATGATGTGGCCACTGATGCCGGAAGCAGGAGAAGTTTATGGAAGGGCTGAATGATGAGATGAGTATGCAGTTGATGGTAGCAACCTTCAACAACTACCAGGAGTTGGTAGACAAGGCCCTGATGATTGAAGGGAAGCAGCAGCAGATTGATAATCGTAAGAGGAAGTATGGACAAGGAAAATACAATTCAGGAGCTCACCAGAAGCCCCGTTTGACTCCGAACTCAGGAGGACTTGTTCATAACCATGGAGGACATAATCATGCTGGAGGAGGATCGCATAACCATAATGGTGCGAAGAACGGGAATGGGAATGGAGCCAACAATAATCAGAACCGCTCTAACCCATCCACACCCGCAAAGAGGGACTTAAGCCAAGTCGTTTGCTACAAGTGCGGGAAGACAGGGCACTACGCCAATGACTGCTCTGAAGGAAAGAACGGGAATGGAAACGGGAGCGCAGGGAAGAAGCCTAATCCATTCAACAAAGGTCAAGTGAACCACGTTAACGTGGAGGAGGTTGAAGAGCAGCCGGACGCGGTAATAGGTAAGTTTTTGGTTCAGTCATTTACCGCTATTGTTCTTTTCGATACTGGTGCATCGCATTCATACATATCAAGGGGATTTGTGGAAAAGTTTAAGCTGCCAACCCAAACCCTTAGGACACCCCTCTTAGTGAGCTCGCCGGGATCAGAGTACATGGCTAGCAGATGGTGCACCCAGATACCCCTAATCATTGGCACACATGTATTTCCGTCTGACCTAATTATCTTGGAGTCACAAGGATTGGATGTGATATTAGGTATGGACTGGATGTCAAAGTATGAAGGAAGTATAGACTGTGCTAGTAAGTCGATTTATCTTACCACCCCGGAGGGAACAAGGATTAAGTATGTATCTAGGCATGTGCCTAGGAGGAGCCAAGTAAACACCCTCACGGGAGTTGTACAGGAGGAAGTACCTGTAGTAAAGGATTTTCCGGATGTTTTCCCCGAAGAGTTACCGGATAGAGACATCGAGTTCTTGATAGAGCTATTGCCAGGAACAGGACCGATATCCAAGAGACCCTATCGGATGCCAGCAAATGATCTGGAGGAAATTAAGAAGCAGATTAAGGAGTTGTTGGAGAAAGGTTACATTCGTAGAAGCTCATCACCTTGGGGAGCCCCAGTACTTTTGGTGGAGAAGAAGGATAAATCCCTAAGGATGGTTGTTGACTACCGAGCTCGAAATGAAGTAACAATAAAGAACAAGTATCCCTTACCAATGATCAATGATCTGTTTGATCAGTTACAAGGAGCTAAGGTGTTTTCGAAGATTGATCTACGATCAGGATACCATCAGTTGAAGATCCAAAAGAAGGATATACCCAAGACAGCGTTTACCACTCAGTATGGATTATACGAGTATACGGTCATGTCATTTGGACTGACTAACGCCCCTGCCTATTTCATGAGTATGATGAACAAGGTATTCATGGAGTATTTGGACAAGTTTATTGTGGTATTCATTGATGATATTATGATATACTCGAAGAACGAAGAAGAGCACGCGGAACACTTGCGTTTGGTTCTCGAGAAACTCAGGGAACATCAGTTATATGCCAAATTCAGCAAGTGCGAATTTTGGTTGAAAGAAGTTGGATTTCTTGGGCATGTTATATCAGGAGAGGGTATAGCAGTATATCCCAGTAAGGTTCAGTCGGTCACTGAATGTTTGGCACCCACTTCAGTTGGCGAGATCCGTAGTTTTCTTGGACTAGCAGGATATTATCGGAGATTCATTGAGAATTTTTCCAAGATTGCTAAACCAATGACTGAATTGCTGAAGAAGGATACTAAGTTCAAATGGACGGAGGAGTGCGAGACAAGTTTTCAAGAGCTGAAGGAACGATTGACTACAGCCCCAGTGCTAACTTTGCCAGATATATATAAGGAGTTTCAAGTGTATTGTGATGCCTCTCGCTTGGGACTTGGATGTGTGCTTATGCAAGAAGGAAAAGTTGTTTCGTATGCCTCACGACAACTGAAGCCACACGAGTTGAACTATGCCATGCATGATTTGGAGTTAGCAGCCGTGGTGCATGCACTAAAAACCTGGAGACATTATCTTATTGGAAACTATTGTGATGTGTACACGGATCATAAGAGCTTGAAGTACATTTTCACACAGAAGGAGTTAAACCTCAGGCAGAGGAGATGGTTGGAACTTATAAAGGATTACGACATGAAGCTACACTACCATCCAGGAAAAGCCAATGTCATAGCAGATGCCTTGAGTCGGAAGAGTTATGCTAATGTTCTTGTGAGCAATGGAATGCCAAAAGAGTTAGCTGCAGAGATCATGGAACTACGATTGGAGATTGTTCCAAGAGGTTTTCTTGCAACAATGGAAGTTCAGTCAACATTGTTGGACAAGATTCGAGAAGCTCAGAAGGAAGACAAAGAGATTGCTGAGATAAGAGAGAGGATGGGCGAAGGTAAAGCCAAAGGTTTTCACGAAGATGAGCATGATACCTTGTGGTTTGAGGACCGAATTTATGTGCCCAACAATTTGGAGATCAGGAAGTTGATACTTCAGGAGGCCCATGACTCACCATACTCGATTCACCCTGGAAACACCAAGATGTATTTGGACTTGAAGGAACGTTTCTGGTGGACTGGAATGAAGAAGGATATTGCCGAGTATGTAGCCGTATGTGATGTATGTCAGAGAGTGAAGGCAGAACATCAGAAGCCAGCAGGACTGTTACAGCCTATGCCAATACCCGAATGGAAGTGGGACAAACTTGGTATGGACTTTATTACTGGATTACCCAGAACCAAGACAGGATATGATTCTATATGGGTAGTTGTGGATCGATTGACTAAGGTAGCTCATTTCATCCCGGTGAAAACAACATATACCAGTGCGAAGTTGGCCAAGATATATATGACCAGGATCGTATGTTTACATGGAGTTCCGAGGAGCATCGTATCAGATAGAGGGACTCAGTTTACTTCAAAGTTTTGGCATCAGTTACACCAGACTTTGGGAACCTGATTGGAGTTTAGTATAGCTTTTCATCCGCAGACCGATGGACAGACAGAGAGAGTTAATCAGATTCTGGAGGATATGCTAAGAGCCTGCGCGCTAGATTATGGATCTAGTTGGGATGACAATTTGCCGTACGCAAAGTTTTCTTATAACAACAGTTACCAGGCCAGTTTGAAGATGGCACCATTCGAAGCTCTGTATGGACGCAGGTGTAGAACACCATTGATGTGGGACGAGGTAGGAGATCGTCAGTTGTTTGGACCAGATTTGATCAAAGAATCAGAGGAGAAAGTCAAACTAATCAGAGACAGACTAAAGGTTGCTCAGTCCAGATAGAAGAGTTACGCAGACTCAAAACGCAAGGAAGTAACTTATGAAGTTGGAGATAGAGCCTATCTACGAGTATCACCCTTGAGGGGAGTAAAACGATTTGGAGTTAAGGGAAAATTAGCCCCGAGATACGTAGGACCGTATCGTACTTTGGAATGGATGGGAGAAGTTGCCTACAAGCTGGAGTTACCAGAAGGATTGTCAGGAGTTCACGATGTGTTTCACATATCACAGCTGAAGAAGTGTCAATGCTGAGATGGCCGATATACCATTGAATGATACAGTACCGTTGGAGGCGATTCGACTAGATAATAACCTGACCTATGAGGAGAAGCCAGTTAAGATTCTTGAGTTTGATAGTCGAGTCACTCGCAATAAGGTGATCAAATTTTGCAAAGTTCAGTGGAGTCATCATTCTGAGGAGGAAGCCACCTGGGAACGAGAGGAAGATATTCGCAAGGACCATCCGCACCTATTTTCTAGCCAACCCGAATCTCGAGGGCGAGATTCATCTTAAGGGGGTAGGTTTTGTAACATCCCAAATTTCCAATTTGGCATGTTATACATAGGTCATACATGCATATCATATTTTATTGCTTTTTCATTTGCAATCCTCGAAATCCTAAGCAACTCAAGGACCTCCGGAGAGAGTTGGGGATTTTCTAATTTTCATATTTGAAATTTTATCAAATAGTGAAGACGAGGATTCGATTTTAATTATTTTCTCTCCGGAAAATATTTCATTTTAAAATAATAAATGAGGGGAGATAATATGACTTCTCCAAAATAATTGGAATATCGGAGGAAAAATGTTAAAATCATTTTTGGATTTTTATTTCAGTTTATTCGGGATTTTATTTGCTCCTAGAAAAATGTTGCATGATTTAAAATTGCATTTTAGGGGCCAAGAAAAGTTCATCTTGTTCTAAATATTTTATTTAGACCGAGAAAACTTGTTTTGGAATTTTTTAGATTTTTATTTATTTTTCTAGGAATTTTTCTTTCGGCGGAATGTTTTAAAAAAAAAACCTCGCGCCCGACTGGGCCGAAGGCCCAGCCGAGCAGGCCGGCCCAGCCCCGCGCCGCCGCCTTCCCCGCGCCGCCGCCGTGCTTGGCACGGACGCCGAGGGCGAGTCCGAGCCGGACTCCACCCTCGGGCGCC
>NC_041385.1:661005225-661090208 GCF_002162155.2 Triticum dicoccoides | reverse complement strand
CACACCACCACCCACCACCACCCGCCACCCGCCGCCGCCGCCGGAGCCGGAGCCGCCTTGAGACCCGATCCGCCGCCGCCGGAGCCCTGTGTCGCCGCCGCCTCCAGCCACCACCCCGCAGCCACCCGAGCCCCGCCGAAGCTGCCGCCCCGCCGGACGAGCCTCGCCGGAGGTACCCGACCCCACCGCCGGTTTTCTTAAATAAACCCTTCGGGTTTTTTTTGAAAACCCTAGATCGTTTTTTTATATAGATCGGATTATTTCGTCGGTTTATTTACTTAGTGAACGTCCGTTCGTCCGTTCGTTTTAACGAACGCATTCTCTGTTTAGTTTCTGCTAACGAACGTCCGTCCGTTTAGCAGTTCTTCGCTTTTCTTTTTATTGGATTTATTCCGCGATTATTCTGATTGCGATTTCTGATCCGATGTTCAAACCTATTTATCTTTTCACTCGTTTATCGGAATCAGGCGATTCTAGCACCTGGAGTTTCGTCTCAAAACCCTCTTTCCGAATAATCAACTCAAACAAGATTTTTATTCTGTAAAATTTGGCTTAGATCTATATTAGTAAAACAACATTGTTTCTTTTGCCGTTTGAGTTTCGTTCCTTCGTTTGTTTGATTCTTTTTGCAAACCGGAGTTCTTGAGTTGAACTCTCTGGTCAGACTCTTTTATCTGGAGTTCTACTTGTGCATCTTTGATTGTTGCTTATGTATGTTATTGTTTGCTTGCGCTAGAATTCCCGGAGTGCGAAGCGTGTTACTACGAGTCTCTAGGATACCCGGATCGTCAGCAAGGCAAGTAACACATTGATGATACTCTTTTCATACCCAGTTTTTATGCATTAGTTTCAACCCTCAAACATTGCATGACTAGGATGTCTTTAACTTGTGGGTTGGGCAGTAGTGCTGAGGTAGAACCTATTGCCCTGTTTATTATCAAACCCTTGGGAGTTACTTCTACGTTATGCTTATATTGCCATGCTATGCTCGTAGACGTGGATTAGGTTTGAGTGATATCCATGACAGATGTGAGATTATAAATTAATGGTTTACTTAAGGTGGCAACTTTAATACACATCTGGGTGGATTGAGGCACCTGGGGTTACCAGTGATTGCCTGTTTTATTTTTGGAAATCCCGGGGTTACCGTGTGATTCTCCTATGGACCGCCACCCAGGCTCAAAGGAACTGAGTCTATTCATGCTAGAAACTTCCGTGTGCAGCCGCAAGCTATTATGGGCTCTAGCATAGTTTGAGTAAGTTGCGTGAAGCTCTTGAAGAGGTGGATCAGCAGGTAGTGGGTTTGTAGGTTTGGCATGGTCTGCCCGGAGTAGAGAGTTAATGCTTCTGAAAGACTGTGTCTCGGTCATCCGTCTCTCAAACACCATGCAGTGCAAGAATCAACGGAGGCGATCGAGTCTTGCGGGGAAAAGTGCGCAAAGCTCTGCAGAGTGTACAATCTAATCATGGTTAGTCGTGTCCCCGGTTATGGACAATTCTGAGTATCTAGTACTTGAGTATTCGCATGTATCTCAACACTCTTAAAATTAATATTGATGGGTTGTTAAGTACTTTTTAATTGGGATCATTGAGTTGGGGTTACCTTCTCAAATGATGTTTCAACACCATGATAGTTAAATTAAAACTGATTCCTTTGTAGTAGGGAAAAATTGGCTTTTTGCAAAAACTGTAACCATAGAGCTTTCCACCAGCCAAATATGCATGTAGTAGTAGCATTATTCTGTTATTGCTCTTTTGTGTTACATTGCCAGCATATTCCATGTGCTGACCCGTTCTCGGGCTGCAACATATTATGTTGCAGACTTTTCAGACGAGGAGTAAGGTTCGTAGGTCGTTGCCGTGCAACTCAGTTATGCCGTTGGATTTGATGGACTCACTTTATATTCCAAGCCTTCCGCTGTTATCGCATTAGATGGCCTTAAGCCATATTATTGTAATAAGTTCTCTTTAGAGACATTCGATGTAATAAGTGTGTGATTGCTACTCTGTTATAAATCCTTCGAAGTACTATGTGGTGTCAGCATTACTGACCCAGGGATGACACCTGAGCACATAGACTTGACCATCTACGGTCGGGTCGCTACAGAGAACTTATACACCTCCTAAGCAAATCAAATTTGAACCTGGTATTGCTATGGTTAAAGATCTCTTGGATGATAATTTAGATGGGCATGTCATTTACTTTTGTGATGAAGTTGCTAATATTGCAAAACCAGATGCTAAGATACATAGACCCGTTGTATGCATGCCTGTTATTTCTATTAAAATAGGAGATCATTGTTACCATGGGTTATGTGGTATGGGTGCTAGCGCTAGTGCAATACCCTATGATTTATATAAAGAAATTATGCTTGACATTGCACCTGCTGAGTTAGAAGATATTGATGTTACTATCAAGCTTGCTAATAGAGATACTATTTCACCAATTGGGATTGTTAGAAATGTTGAAGTCTTGTGTGGGAAGGTTAAATACCCTGCTGATTTTCTTGTTCTTACTTCCCCTCAAGATGACTTTTGTCCCATTATATTTGGTAGACCTTTCTTGAACACTGTTAAAGCTAGGATTGATTGCGAAAAGGATGTTGTTATGATTGGCTTGGATGATATGACTCATGAGTTTAACTTTGCTAAATTTCGTAGACAACCTCGTGATAAAGAATTACCTAGTAAGGATGAAAATAATTGCTCTTGCTTCTATTGCCGTACCTCCTACTGATCCGCTAGAACAATACTTGCTAGATCATGAAAATGATATGTTCATGAAAGAAAGAAGGGAAATAGATGAGACATTCCTTAAACAGGAACCTATCCTGAAACATAACTTACATGTTGAAATTTTAGGGGATCCTCCTCCACCCAAGGGTGATCCCGTGTTTGAGTTAAAACCATTACCTGATAATCTTAAATATGCTTATCTTGATGAAAAGGAGATATATCCTGTTATTATTAGTGCTAACCTTTCAGAGCAGGAAGAGAAAAGATTATTGAAAACTCTGAAGAAGCACCGCGCTACTATTGGATATACTCTGGATGATCTTAAGTGCATTAGTCCCATGTTATGTCAACACAAAATTAGTTTGGAGGAAGGTGCCAAACCAGTTAGAGATCCTCAACGAAGATTAAATCCCAAGATGAAATAAGTGGTAAGAAAGGAGATACTAAAGCTCCTTGAGGCAGGTATAATTTATCCCATTGCTGATAGTGAATGGGTAAGTTCTGTCCATTGTGTCCCTAAAAAGGGAGGTATTACTGTTGTTCCTAATGATAAAGATGAATTGATTCCGCAAAGAATTATTACAGGTTATAGGATGGTAATTGATTTTCGTAAATTAAATAAAGCTACTAAGAAAGATCATTACCCTTTACCTTTTATCGATCAAATGCTAGAAAGACTATCCAAACATACACATTTCTGCTTTCTAGATGGTTATTCTGGTTTCTCTCAAATACCTGTATCAGTGGAAGATCAATCAAAAACTACTTTTACTTGCCCTTTCGGTACTTTTTCTTATAGACGTATGCCTTTTGGTTTATGTAATGCACCTGCTACCTTTCAAAGATGTATGATGGCTATATTCTCTAACTTTTGTGAAAAGATTTGTGAGGTATTCATGGATGATTTCTCCGTTTATGGATCTTCTTTTGATGATTGCTTGAGCAACCTAGATCGAGTTTTGCAGAGATGCGAATACACTAGTCTCGTCTTGAATTGGGAAAGGTGCCACTTTATGGTTAACGAAGGCATTTTCTTGGGGCATAAGATCTCCGAGAGAGGTATTGAAGTTGATAAAGCTAAAGTTGATGCTATTGAAAAGATGCCATGTCCCAAGGACATAAAAGGTATAAGAAGTTTCCTTGGTCATGCCGGGTTTTATAGGAGGTTCATTAAGGACTTTTCTAAAATCTCTAGGCCTCTGACTAATTTATTGCAAAAAGATACTCCTTTTGTCTTTGATGATGATTGTGTAGAAGCATTTGAAATACTTAAGAAAGCTTTGATCACTGCACCTATTGTTCAGCCACCTGATTGGAATTTACCTTTTGAAATTATGTGTGATGCTAGTGATTATGCTGTAGGTGCTGTTCTAGGGCAAAGAGTTGATAAGAAATTAAATGTTATCCAGTGTGCCAGTAAGACTCTTGATACTGCCCAGAGAAATTATGCTACTACTAAAAAAGAATTCTTAGCAGTTGTGTTTGCATGTGATAAGTGTAGACCTTACATTGTTGATTCCAAAGTTACTATTCACACTTATCATGCTGCTATTAAATATCTTATGGAAAAGAAAGATGCTAAGCCTAGACTCATTAGATGGGTTCTCTTGCTCCAAGAATTTGACTTGCATATTATTGATAGAAAGGGAGCTGAGAACCCCGTTGCAGACAACTTATCTAGGTTAGATAATGTTCTTGATGACCCACTACCTATTGATGATAGCTTTCCTGATGAACAGTTAGCGGTCGTTAATGCTTCTTGTACTGCTCCTTGGTATGATGATTATGCTAATTATATTGTTGCTAAATTTATACCACCTAGTTTCACATACCAACAAAAGAAGAAGTTCTTTTATGATTTAAGACATTACTTTTGGGATGACCCACACGTTTATAAAGAAGGAGTAGATGGTGTTATTAGACGTTGTGTACCTGAGCATGAACAGGAACAGATCCTACGCAAGTGTCACTCCGAATCATATGGAGGACACCACGCTGGAGACAGAACTGCACATAAGGTATTGCAATCTGGTTTTTATTGGCCTACTCTCTTCAAAGATGCTCGTAAGTTTGTCTTGTCTTGTGATGAATGTCAAAGAATTGGTAATATTAGTATATGTCAAGAAATGCCTATGAATTATTCTCTTGTTATTGAACCGTTTGATGTTTGGGGCTTTGATTATATGGGACCTTTTCCTGCCTCTAATGGTTATACACATATTTTAGTTGCTGTTGATTACGTTACTAAGTGGGTAGAAGCTATTCCAACTAGTAGTGCTAATCATAACACTTCTATTGAAATGCTTAAAGAAGTTATTTTTCCAAGGTTTGGAGTCCCAAGATATCTTATGACTGATGGTGGTTCACATTTTATTCATGGTGCTTTTCGTAAGATGCTTGCTAAGTACGATGTTAATCATAGAATCGCATCTCCTTATCACCCACAGTCTAGTGGTCAAGTAGAGTTGAGCAATAGAGAGCTCAAATTAATTTTGCAAAAGACTGTGAATAGATCTAGAAAGAATTGGTCCAAAAAACTTGATGATGCATTATGGGCTTATATAATTGCATATAAAAATCCTATGGGTATGTCTCCGTATAAGATGGTTTATGGAAAAGCTTGTCATTTACCTCTAGAACTTGAACATAAAGCAAATTGGGCTATCAAAGAGATCAACTATGACTTTAAACTTGCCGGTGAGAAGAGGTTGTTTGATATTAGCTCACTTGATGAATGGAGAACCCAAGCCTATGAGAATGCCAAGCTATTCAAAGAAAAAGTCAAACGCTAGCATGACAAAAGAATACAAAAGTGTGAGTTCAACGTAGGTGATTATGTGTTATTGTTCAACTCTCGTTTAAGATTTTTTGCAGGAAAACTTCTCTCTAAATGGGAAGGTCCTTACGTTATCGAGGAGGTCTATCGTTCCGGTGCCATAAAAATCAACAATTTCGATGCACAAGTCCAGGGTGGTGAACGGTCAAAGAATTAAACATTATATTTCAGGTAACCCTATCAATGTTGAAACTAATATTATTGAAACCGTAACCCCAGAGGATTACATAAGGGACACTTTCCAGAATGTTTCAGACTTCGAAAAGGAATAGGTATCTGGTACGGTAAGTAAACCGACTCCAAAGCAATTCTAAAGGCAATTTCTATCAATTTTGGATTATTTAAGAATTTTAGGAGGAAAGAAGTAGTCCGGGGAGGACACTGGGCCTCCACGAGAGTGGAGGGCACTCCCACCCTTACTGGGCGCGCCCCCCTGTCTCGTGGACACCTCGTGTGCCTTCCGGACTCCGTCTTCTAGCACGTTACGTATTTTGGTCGGTAAAAATTCATTATATAATCTCCCGAAAGTTTTGACCACCGTATCACGCAAATATCCTATGTTTCCGTTTCGAGCTGTTTTCTGTTTTAGAGCTAGAGCACCATGGCGTCACCCTCCTTCAACAATGAAGACAAGGATGCTTGGCTAATGAAGATAGAGCTGAAGAGAGAAGAACCGGAAGAGATCAACAAGGATGAAAGGATCAAGAAGGCCATTGAGGTTCAAGCCCCGGCAGTGAAAGAATAATACATCCCTCAACCATTACCTAACCTCTTTAATCCAACTGAGATTGAAGCTTTCAAGATGATTGAGTTAGCTCGCATACAAAATAAGTATCTCACACAGGAGAATATTTTGCTGAAGGATCATATCGCCGGACTCAAGGGCATTATCTGCAAGTTGGAGGAGCTTTTACGCTCGATGTGCGATTATCCATCATCATCACCACCTCCATCACCTTCAAGAACATAATCACATGGGTATGGGCACTCCCCTTGGCAACTGCCAAGCTTGGGGGAGGTGCCCCAGTATCGTATCACCATCACACTCCTATCTTTACCGTTTTATTTAGTTCGATCCTTTTTAGTAGTATCTTGATCTAGTAGATTGAAGTTTTGATATCAAGTAGTTTCTAGTTTTGCTTTGTGATCTCTTTTATGTAATCGAGTGCGTGAGCTATCTATAATAAAGATTAGTGTTGAGTCAAGGGCTTTGTTTTCTTGCTATGATCTTGAGGAAAATAAAGAATAAAAAGAATAAAAGACTTCATATTGATCTTATGGATGGTAATAACTTCACACATAGAAAGTATGAGGCATAAAAGTTGTTGGGAGTTGATAAACATAGTCTTGGTCATCGTTGCAATTAATAGGAATTAATAAGGAAAGAGAGGTTTCACATATAAATACACTATCTTGGACATCTTTTATAATTGTGAGCACTCATTAAGTATGACATGCTAAAAGAGTCGACGTTGGACAAGGAAGACAACATAATGGTTTATGTTTCCTCACATCTCAGATATATTGTCATTGACCTTCCGAACATGTTGAGCTTGCCTTTCCCCCTCATGCTAGCCAAATTCCTAGGACTAAGTAGAGATACTAATTGTGCTTCCAAATATCCTTAAACCCAGTTTTGCCATGAGAGTCCACCATATCTACCTATGGATTGAGTAAGATCCTTCAAGTAAGTTGCCATCGGTGCAAGCAATAAAAATTGCTCTCTAAATATGCATGATTTATTAGTGCGGAGAAAATAAGCTTTATACGATCTTGTTATGGAAGCAATAAAAGCGACAGACTTCATAATAAAGGTCCATACACAATTGGCAATATAAAGTGACATTCTTTCGTACTAAGATTTTGTGTATCCAACACTAAAAGCGCATGACAACCTCTGCTTCCCTCTGTGAAGGGCCTATCTTTTACTTTATGTTCCTACCTTATGTTTTTGCTTTATGCTTGAGTCAAGGTGACCTACACCTTTCCCTTTTTCATTTTATCCTTTGGCAAGCTCCTCGTGTTTGAAAGATCGTGATGTATATATCCAATTGGATGTCCGTTAGCATGGACTATTATTGTTGACATTACCTAAAGGTGAATACATTGGGAGGCAACACAATAAGCCCCTATCTTTCTCAGTATCCGGCTGAAACTCCATAACCACAAGTGTTGCGTGAGTGTTAGCAATTGTAGAAGACTATATGATAGTTGAGTATGTGGACTTGCTGAAAAGCTCTATTTTTGACTCTTTGTGATGTTACGATAAATTGCAATTGCTTCAATGACTGAGATTATAGTTTGTTAGCTTTAACGAAGTTTCTGAACCATACTTGACATTGTGAATTGATTGTTACTTGAGCATAAGAATTCATATGACAAAATCTATATATGTTGCTGTTATAAGAATGATCATGATACCCTCATGTCCGTATTTTATTTTTATCGACACCTCTATCTCTAAACATGAGGACATATTTTTCGATCTCGGCTTCCGCTTGAGGACAAGCGAGGTCTAAGCTTGGGGGAGTTGATACGTCCATTTTGCACTGCTCCAAAAGACCATTATGGGCTGTTATTACACATTATTTAGTGCATTATGGGCTGTTATTACACATTATATATCAATACTTATGGATATTCTCTCTTATTTTGTAAGGTTTACCATGAAGAGGGGGAATGCCGACAGCTGGAATTCTGGCTGGAAAAGGAGCAAACATTGGAAACCTATTATGCACTGCTCCAAAAGACCTGAAACTCCACGAAACCTATTTTTGGATTTAGTAAGAATTATTGAGCGGAAGAAATACCTCAGAATGCCGGTGTCCATCTTCTGCTATATGAAGGGTTTTATCCTGGAAAAAATCGTGGGCAAGCTTACGAGACGAAACTCCGCCGCCAAGAGGCGAAACCTTGGTGGAACCAATCTAGAGCTCCGGCAGAGCTGTTCTGCCGGGGAAACTTCCCTCCAGGAGGGGGAAATCATTACCATCATCATCACAAATGATCCTCTCATCAGGAGGGGGTCAATCTTCATCAACATCTTCATCAGCACCATCTCCTCTCAAACCCTAGTTCATCTCTTGTATCCAATCTTGTATCCAAAACCACAAATTGGTACCTGTGGGTTGCTAGTAGTGTTGATTACTCCTTGTAGTTGATACTTATTGGTTTACTTGGTGGAAGATTATATGTTCAGATCCTTAATGAATATTATTACACCTCTGATTATGAACATGAATATACTTTGTGAGTAGTTACGTTTGTTCCTGAGGACATGGGTGAAGTCTTGCTATTAGTAGTCATGTGAATTTGGTATTCTTTTGATATTTTGATAAGATGTATGTTGTCTATCCTCTAGTGGTGTTATGTGAACGTCGACTACATGACACTTCACCATTATTTGGGCCTAGAGGAAGGCATTGGGAAGTAATAAGTAGATGATGGGTTGCTAGAGTGATAGAAGCTTAAACCCTAGTTTATGCGTTGCTTTGTTAGGGGCTGATTTGGATCAATATGTTTCATGCTATGGTTAGGTTTACCTTAATAATTTTGTTGTAGTTGTGGATGCTTGCAATAGGGGTTAATCATAAGTGGGATGCTTGTCCAAGTAAGAGAAGTACTCAAGCACCGGTCCACCCACATATCAAATTATCAAAGTAACGAACGTGAATCATATGAGTGTGATGAAACTTGCTTGACGATAATTCCCATGTGTCCTCAGGAGCGCTTTTCTCATTATAAGAAATTGTCCAGGCTTATCCTTGTTGGGGAACGTAGCAGAAATTCAAAAAATTTCCTACGTATCACCAAGATCTATCTATGGAGAGACCAGCAACGAGTAGAAAGAGAGTGCATCTACATACCCTTGTAGATCGCTAAGCGGAAGCGTTCAAGTGAACGGGGTTGATGGAGTCGTACTCGTCGTGATTCAGATCACCGATGATCCTAGTGCCGAACGGACGGCACCTCTGCGTTCAACACACGTACAGCCCGGTGACGTCTCCCACGCCTTGATCCAGCAAGGAGAGAGGGAGAGGTTGAGGAAGACTCCATCCAGCAGCAGCACAACGGCGTGGTGGTGATGGAGGAGCGTGGCAATCCAGCAGGGTTTCGCTAAGCACCATGGGAGAGGAGGAGGAGGGAGAGGCAGGGCTGCACCAACGAGAGATCAAATCGCGTCTTATGGGCAGCCCCATGCCTCAATATATATAGGGGGGAAGGGGGCTGCGCCCCCTTTAGGGTTTTCCCACCCCCTAGGGGCGGCGGCCAGCCCTAGATGGGTTTTGGGGTGCGGCCAAGAGGGGGGGAGGAGTCCATCCTCCCCAAGGCACCTCGGAGGTGCCTTCCCCCTTGAGGACTCTTCCCTCTAGGGTTCCCTAGGCGCATGGGCCTCTTGGGGCTGGTGCCCTTGGCCCATGTAGGCCAAGGCGCACCCCCTACAGCCCATGTGGCCACCCCGGGGCAGGTGGCCCCACCCGGTGGGCCCCCGGGACCCTTCCGGTGGTCCCGGTACAATACCGATGACCCCGAAACTTGTCTCGATGGCCGAAACAGGACTTCCTATATATAAATCTTTACCTCCGGACCATTCCGGAACTCCTCGTGACGTCCGGGATCTCATCCGGGACTCCGAACAACATTCAGTAACCACATACAAGCTTCCTTTATAACCCTAGCGTCATCGAACCTTAAGTGTGTAGACCCTACGGGTTCGGGAGACATGTAGACATGACCGAGACGTTCTCCGGTCAATAACCAACAGCGGGATCTGGATACCCATGATGGCTCCCACATGTTCCACGATGATCTCATCAGATGAACCACGATGTCAAGGACTCAATCGATCCCGTATACAATTCCCTTTGTCTAGCGGTATTTTACTTGCCCGAGATTCGATCGTCGGTATACCGATACCTTGTTCAATCTCGTTACCGGCAAGTCTCTTTACTCGTTCCGTAACACATCATCCCGTGATCAACCCCTTGGTCACATTGTGCACATTATGATGATGTCCTACCGAGTGGGCCCAGAGATACCTCTCCGTTTACACGGAGTGACAAATCCCAGTCTCGATCCGCATAAAACAATAGATACTTTCGGAGATACCTGTAGTGCACCTTCATAGTCACCCAGTTACGTTTTGACGTTTGATACACCCAAAGCACTCCTACGGTATCCAGGAGTTACACGCTCTCATGGTCAAAGGAAGAGATACTTGACATTGGCAAAGCTCTAGCAAACGAACTACACGATCTTTGTGCTAGGCTTAGGATTGGGTCTTGTCCATCACATCATTCTCCTAATGATGTGATCCCGTTATCAACGACATCCAATGTCCACAGCCAGGAAATCATGACTATCTGTTGATCACAACGAGCTAGTCAACTAGAGGCTCACTAGGGACATATTGTGGTCTATGTATTCACACGTGTATTACGATTTCCGGATAATACAGTTATAGCATGAATAAAAGACAATTATCATGAACAAGGAAATATAATAATAATACTTTTATTATTGCCTCTAGGGCATATTTCCAACAGTCTCCCACTTGCACTAGAGTCAATAATCTAGTTCACATCACCATGTGATTAACACTGACAGGTCACATCACCATGTGACCAACATCCAAAGAGTTTACTAGTGTCACTAAACTAGTTCACATCATCATGTGATCAAGACTCAATGAGATCTGGGGTTTGGTCATGTTCTGCTTGTGAGAGAGGTTTTAGTCAACGGGTCTGAACCTTTCAGATCCGTGTGTGCTTTACAAATCTCTATGTCATCTCCTAGATGTAGCTCCCACGTTCTATTTGGAGCTATTCCAAATAACTGTTCTACTTGGAGCTATTCTAAATCGTTGCTCCATTATACGTATCCGGTATCTCTACTCAGAGCTATCCGGATAGGTGTTAAGCTTGCATCGACGTAACCCTTTACGACGAACTCTTTTACCACCTCCATAATCGAGAAAATTCCTTAGTCCACTAGTTACTAAGGATAACTTTGACCGCTGTCCTGTGATCCATTCATGGATCACTCTTGTACCCCTTGACTGACTCATGGCAAGGCACACTTCAGGTGCGGTACACAACATAGCATACTGAAGAGCCTACGTCTTAAGCATAGGGGACGACCTTCGTCCTTTCTCTCTATTCTGCCGTGGTCGAGCTTTAAGTCTTAACTTCGTACCTTACAACTCAGGCAAGAACTCCTTCTTTGACTGGTCCATCTTGAACACCTTCAAGATCATGTCAAGGTATGTGCTCATTTGAAAAGTACCATTAAGCGCTTTGATCTATCCTTATAGATCTTGATGCTCAATTCTCAAGTAGCTTAATCCAGGTTTTATATTGAAAAACACATTTCAAATAACCCTATATGCTTTCCAGAAATTCTACATCATTTCTGATCAACAATATGTCAACAACAT
The DNA here is from genome assembly GCF_002162155.2 of Triticum dicoccoides. Taxonomy (NCBI): domain Eukaryota; kingdom Viridiplantae; phylum Streptophyta; class Magnoliopsida; order Poales; family Poaceae; genus Triticum; species Triticum dicoccoides. The sequence continues at coordinate 661,078,200 of NC_041385.1, read as the reverse complement.
ATACTCATCAGAAATTCTATAGTGCTCCCACTCACTTCTTTGGAAATACAAGTTTCTCATAAACTTTGTACAAACCCAAAATCTTTGATCATCATCAAAGCATACATTCCAACTCCGAGATGCTCACTCCAGCCCATAGAAGGATCGCTGGAGCTAGCATACCTTTTAGCATCCTTAGGATCGACAAAACTTTTCTGATTGTATTGTATACAACCTTTCCTTACGAAAACTGGTAAGGAAACTTGTCTTGACATCCATCTGCCAGATTTCATAAATGCAGCTAATGCTAACATGATTCCGACGGACTTTAGGCATCGCTACGATGGAGAAAATCTCATCGTAGTCAACTCCTTGAACTTGTCGGAAAACACTTCGCCACAAGTCGAGCTTCATAGATGGTGACATTACCATCCACGTCCGTCTTCTTCTTAAAAGATCCATTTATCTCAATGGATTGCCGATCATCGGGCAAGTCCATCAAAGTCCATGCTTTGTTCTGATATATGGATACTATCTCGGATTTCATGGCTTCTAACCATTTGTCAAAATTCGGGCCCACCATCGCTTCTCCATAGCTCGTAGGTTCATTGTTGTCTAGCAACATGACCTTCAAGACAGGATTACGTACCACTCTGAAGTAGTACGCATCCTTGTCATCCCACGAGGTTTGGTAGTGACTTGATCCGAAGTTTCATGATCAACATCACAAGCTTCCACTTCAATTGGTGTAGGTGCCACAGGAACAACTTCATGTGCCCTGCCACACACTAGTTGAAGAGACGGTTCAATAACCTCATCAAGTTTCCACCATCCTCCCACTCAATTCTTTCGAGAGAAACTTTTCCTCGAGAAAGGACCCGATTCAAGAAACAATTCATATTGCTTTCAGATCTGAATTAGGAGGTATACCCAACTGTTTTGGGTGTCCTATGAAGATCTATTTTATCCGCTTTGGGTTCGAGTTTAATCCTGAAACTTTTTCACATAAGCGTCGCAGCTCCAAACCTTTAAGAAACGACAACTTAGGTTTCTCTAAACCATAATTCATACGGTGTCATCTCATCGGAATTACGTGGTGCCCTATTTAAAGTGAATGTGGTTGTCTCTAATGCCTAACCCATGAACGACAGTGGTAATTCGATAAGAGACATCATGGTACGCACCATATCCAATAGGGTGCAACTATGATGTTCGGACACACCATCATACTATGGTGTTCCAGGCGGTATTAATTGTGAAACAATTTCCACAATGTCTTAATTGTGTGCCAAAACTCGTAACTCAGATATTCATCTCTATGATCATATCATAGATATTTTTATCCTCTTATCACGACGATCTTCTAACTTCACACTGAAATTACTTGAACCTTTCAATAATTCAGACTCGTGATTCATCAAGTAAATATACTCAACATCTACTCAAATCATCTGTGAAGTAAGAACATAACGATATTCACTGCATGCCTCAGCACTCATTGGACTGCACACATCAAAATGTGTTACTTCCAACGAGTTGCTATCTTGTTCCACTTTACTAAAAGTGAGGCTTTTCAGTCATCTTGTCCATGTGGTATGATTTGCATATCTCAAGTGATTCAAAATCAAGTGAGTCCAAACGATCCATTTGCATGGAGCTTCTTCATGCATATATACCAATAGACTACTTCTACTTTTATGGCTAACGCGTTTAGCAATAAAGTAAAGTAAGTTACATGGCGTTCTTCAATGACACGCAGGTCATACAAAAAATAAAGACAACTCCTATGGCTCCTGCCGGTTGTCATATTCATCGACATGCAAGTCGTGATTCCTATTACAAGAACATGATCAATCTCATACATCACATATCATTCATCACATTCCTCTTGGCCATATCACATCACATAGCATACCCTGCAAAAACAAGTTAGACGTCCTCTAATTGTTGTTTGCATGTTTTACGTGGCTGCTATGGGTTTCTAGCAAGAACGTTTCTTACCTACGCAAAACCACAACGTGATATGCCAATTGCTATTTACCCTTCATAAGGACCCTTTTCATCGAATCCGTTCCGACTAAAGTGGGAGAGACTGGCACCCGCTAGCCACCTTATGCACCAAGTGCATGTCAATCGGTGGAACCTGTCTCACGTAAGAGTACATGTAAGGTCGGTCCGGGCCGCTTCATCCCACAATACCGCCGAAACAAGATTGGATTAGTAACGGTAAGCATATTGAACAACATCAACGCCCACAACTACTTTGTGTTCTACTCGTGCAAAGAATCTACGCAATAGACCTAGCTCATGATGCCACTGTTGGGGAACGTAGCAGAAATTCAAAAAATTTCCTACGTATCACCAAGATCTATCTATGGAGAGACCAGCAACGAGTAGAAAGAGAGTGCATCTACATACCCTTGTAGATCGCTAAGCGGAAGCGTTCAAGTGAACGGGGTTGATGGAGTCGTACTCGTCGTGATTCAGATCACCGATGATCCTAGTGCCGAACGGACGACACCTCCGCGTTCAACACACGTACAGCCCGGTGACGTCTCCCACGCCTTGATCCAGCAAGGAGAGAGGGAGAGGTTGAGGAAGACTCCATCCAGCAGCAGCACAACGGCGTGGTGGTGATGGAGGAGCGTGGCAATCCAGCAGGGCTTCGCTAAGCACCATGGGAGAGGAGGAGGAGGGAGAGGCAGGGCTGCACCAACGAGAGATCAAATCGCGTCTTATGGGCAGCCCCATGCCTCAATATATATAGGGGGGAAGGGGGCTGCGCCCCCTTTAGGGTTTTCCCACCCCCTAGGGGCGGCGGCCAGCCCTAGATGGGTTTTGGGGTGCGGCCAAGAGGGGGGGAGGAGTCCATCCTCCCCAAGGCACCTCGGAGGTGCCTTCCCCCTTGAGGACTCTTCCCTCTAGGGTTCCCTAGGCGCATGGGCCTCTTGGGGCTGGTGGCCTTGGCCCATGTAGGCCAAGGCGCACCCCCTACAGCCCATGTTGCCCCCCCGGGGCAGGTGGCCCCACCCGGTGGGCCCCCGGGACCCTTCCGGTGGTCCCGGTACAATACCGATGACCCCGAAACTTGTCCCGATGGCCGAAACAGGACTTCCTATATATAAATCTTTACCTCCGGACCATTCCGGAACTCCTCGCGACGTCCGGGATCTCATTCGGGACTCCGAACAACATTCGGTAACCACATACAAGCTTCCTTTATAACCCTAGCGTCATCGAACCTTAAGTGTGTAGACCCTACGGGTTCGGGAGACATGTAGACATGACCGAGACATTCTCCGGTCAATAACCAACAGCGGGATCTGGATACCCATGATGGCTCCCACATGTTCCACGATGATCTCATCGGATGAACCACGATGTGAAGGACTCAATCGATCCCGTATACAATTCCCTTTGTCTAGCGGTATTTTACTTGCCCGAGATTCGATCGTCGGTATACCGATACCTTGTTCAATCTCGTTACCGGCAAGTCTCTTTACTCGTTCCGTAACACATCATCCCGTGATCAACCCCTTGGTCACATTGTGCACATTATGATGATGTCCTACCGAGTGGGCCCAGAGATACCTCTCCGTTTACACGGAGTGACAAATCCCAGTCTCGATCCGCATAAAACAATAGATACTTTCGAAGATACCTGTAGTGCACCTTCATAGTCACCCAGTTACGTTGTGACATTTGATACACCCAAAGCACTCCTACGGTATCCAGGAGTTACACACTCTCATGGTCAAAGGAAGAGATACTTGACATTGGCAAAGCTCTAGCAAACGAACTACACGATCTTTGTGCTAGGCTTAGGATTGGGTCTTGTCCATCACATCATTCTCCTAATGATGTGTTCCCGTTATCAACGACATCCAATGTCCACAGCCAGGAAATCATGACTATCTGTTGATCACAGCGAGCTAGTCAACTAGAGGCTCACTAGGGACATATTGTGGTCTATGTATTCACACGTGTATTACGATTTCCGGATAATACAGTTATAGCATGAATAAAAGACAATTATCATGAACAAGGAAATATAATAATAATACTTTTATTATTGCCTCTAGGGCATATTTCCAACAATCCTTTTCTACAAAAAGGATTGGGCCACCTTGCTGCACTTTATTTACTTTTATTGTTTATTATCCTTTACAATTTATCTTATCACAAAACTATCTATCACCTACAATTTTAGTGCTTGGAGAGAAAACCTTACTGAAAGCTGCTTATCATTTCCTTCTGCTCCTCGTTGGGTTCGACACTCTTACTTATGAAAGTACTACGATAGATCCCCTACACTTGTGGGTCATCACTCATACGCATGCATTATTGGTTGGTGCATTGCATGGTGATGCATAATTCCTTGTATAAACTCTCTTTAAAGTGATTGTCATCAATTACCAAAATGGGGGAGATTGAAAGGACATGTGGTTCCCCATGTGTGGTTTTGGTAATTGATGACATTCTCTATGGACTAATGGTTGCATTGAGTTATATTTGGAGGATTTTCCCATAGGCATTTCTTGAAGTACATGTGTTGGTTTCAAGGAGTTTATGAGTTGACCAAGGTGCTACTAAGGAATTATCCAAAGATTGGTCATGTGAGTGTTGAGCTTATTGCAAGCATTTCTTGGAGAAGAAGATTGTGTGATCATTCATGTCTACCTTCAAGACATCATCCAAATGAAGAGAGTTGGAAAGATTAAAGGTTGATCAAGACTAAGTCAAGAGTGAATCAAGTTGATCAACACACAAAGCATACAAGATGTATCGAGGGATCAAGTGATCCCATGGAATGGTAAGAATTGTCCATTACACTTTGTGTGCTAACCCATGGTCTACATGAGAGTTCTATGTGGGGCTAGGTATGTTTCCATGGTCTTGCGTCAAGAGGAAGATATCATACAACCCATGGAGAGGATGACATCAAATGGTGATCTTCATCAAGATTGCGGTGTGCAAGTTCAAGTGGAGCATCATGAAGTGATCACGTCCTTGATGCTTGCCGTCCATTGTGGTGACAATGGACTTGTGAAGATGTGTCAAGGAGTGTCTCAGCCATAGTGGAGTATGGGGGAGCAATCTACTAGTCTTCATCAAACTAGCGCAATCAAGTTGAGGAGGTCAAGATCTTGATCATCTGGCTCAAATAGAGTATGCTCAAGGCAAAGGTTTATTCTTGATAGGTTTTCTATTTTACTGGTCTCATGGTTTTAGTTGGAAGACCGGATTATAGGATCGATAGTTGTACTATCAAGGGGGGCTCTCGAGTGAGTAGCTTGATCGTTTCGTCTGGTGAGAGCTCAAACCATTGCATTCTTGGCACCATCATATTTTTTGGTTCTTGTTTGGATTTTCTCTTTGTGAGGTTTTATAGGTTGTGGTTTTCTTCATGACAAGCTCTGGTTCATCGAAAATTGATTTCCTATGCATCTTCTTTTGCGTTTTCGGTGTTGGAGTTTTAACGGTCTTATTTGAGAAAGGGTTCTCACCATTTTATTTTGGGTATTTTCTCAATTGCTATTTCTTGATATTTCTATCAAGATTGTGTTAGCCCTTGTCTTTAGATTTCCAACAAACTTGGTTTCATCAAATTCGGAGTTCGTTTGCAAAAGTTGTGGTCATTTTAATTTTATCGGTTCCCGCATCTCTCTGCCTAGTGCGGGTGCCCTGGTTCCTTGACCCCCGGGTGCCCGGGGTCACCCGAGACCCTCCTTAGTGACCTCTCTGGCCAGTCCGGGTGCCCAGGATCTCGCCCCCCGGGTGCCCGGGGTCTTCCCGGGCGTTTCCCCACCTCCTCTGATCACCCCGGGTGCTCGGGGTCTAGGACCTGGGTGCCCGGGCTCCTCCGCCACCTCCTCTCAGCCCCCTCCGGGTGCCCGGAGTTGAGAGCCCTGGGTGCCTGGCCCCTCCTACTATGTTGCTTTCCTTGTGTGTCCGGGTGCCCGGGGTTTTGCCCCTGGGTGCCCGGGGTGGTGTTTTTCTCTATTGGGTCCGGGTTCCCGGACCCCTTTTGTTCGGGTGCCCGGGGTGGCGGCTGTGTGCAACGACCACATTTTTCTTGGGGGTATTTATACCCCCTTCTTCCACCTCCAACCCTAATCCTCTTGCAAGCTTTTCCCCCCACCATTGTTGACCTCTTGGATCTTTCTATCTCTCACCCCCTCCATGGATTCCTGCTAGTGTTTGGGGGAAAGGAGAGAGGAGATCTAGATCCACATTTCCACCAATCACTTTCTCCTCTATGTGAGGGGAACCCCTTGGATCTAGATCTTGGAGTTCTTGGTGTTCTCCTTCTTATTCTTCCTCTCGCTTTCCTCCCTAGCATTAGTTGCTTTGGTGGGATTTGGGAGAGAAGGACTTGGGCACTCTGTGTGCCCTTGCCATTGCATTTGGTGCATCGATTTGAGTTCTCCATGGTGATACGTGGAAGTTACAAGTTGAGAAGCTTATTACTCTTGGGTTTTTGGTACCCTTAAGCTTGTTCCTCTTGGGTGCTTGGGAGCACTAGACGGTTGGTGGTGTTTGAAGCTCAATCATTGTGGTGTAAAGCTCCGGGCAAGCATCGGGGTCTCCAATTTGGTTGTGGAGATCGCCTCGAGCAATTTGGTGGGTACCAGTGACCGCCCCAAGGGTTGCCAAAGTGTACGGGTTTGGTGACCACCCCCAAGGGTTGCCATTTGTACAGGTTCAGTGAACGCCCTTAAGGGTCCCTTAGTGGAATCACGACATCTTGCATTGTGCGAGGGCGTGAGGAGATTACGGTGGCCCTAGTGGCTTCTTGGGGAGCATTGTGCCTCCAGACCGCTCTAAACGGAGATTAGCATCTACAAGGGTGTGAACTTCAGGATACATCGTCGTCTCGGTGTGCCTCGATTATCTCTTACACGAGCCCTTTACTTATGCACTTTACTTTGTGATATTCATATTGTTTCTTGTCACATATCTTGCTATCACCTAGTAGTTTATCTTGCTTAGCATAAGTTGTTGGTGCACATAGGTGAGCCTAGTTGTTGTAGGGTTTGTGCTTGACAAATTAACCGCTAGGTTTATTCCGCATTTGTTCAAGCCTAAACCGTAATTATTTTATAGCGCCTATTCACCCCCCCCCTCTAGGCGACATCCACGATCTTTCAGTATCGACAAGAAGGAGAAAGATCCAAAAGAATAGAGTCACAGGTGTCCTGTATTTAGTTGATTTTTTGTGCGATGCAACATTTAGTTAATAAGATGATACCCCCATGCGTTGTTGTCAGAATATTTTGCGATATTTCTATGAGATTTGATTGCAGTGAACGTGAATATTTTGAGTAATAATATGAGTACTAAACTAAAAATACATATTATTTACTATGTCTAGTTGTTGTATATTTGTAAAAATATGTATTAAATATAAATAGGATAATAGAATGAAAATTATCATGCATGTTTGCATGTTGAGTAGACTTTTTTTCTATGCATGGTTGCATGTTGAGGTGTGTATTTTCTCATGCATAGTGCATGCTGAGGTGACATGTTTAAATGTTGAGAGAAATAGGCTACGAAGACCGAAGACTAGCTATTTAGATATAAAGTATTTGGATGGCGATAACCCAAATCTTCATGAATTATTCAATATGATGCCTGAGAAGCCTTTGGTCTAGTAATTTTGATTGACATATGGATTTCCTTAAATGACATTATTAACACACTAATTTTCCCCTCTCTTTTTATATATGGCATAGATTAGTGGAGCGATATCTTAAAGTCGTTGCCCATTAGCCCACCCGCATCCCAAAAGTAAGCTCCCCTTTCCATCCATTTTTATGGTCATTTAGGCATAGAAGGGTTCCATGTCAGGACCATCTCAAGGGTTTCCTTTCGATTTTGAAGGTAGTTTCGTCATTCCAACATGTGCTTAACATATTAGTGCACATTGTGGAACCTATCAGGATTGGGGTAAGCTAGACTAATGTAAAAAAGAGTTCTCTACCACGCAAACCAATAATATCATCCTACTATAGACCACAAGATTACCACTAGATGCACAGGCCCAATAGAAGTAGAGATGATGACGATCGTCAGTGTTGCATCCTCGTGGTGTCCCTTGTGTTGTTTGTCCAAGCCTACAAGTTATCCACGTGTATGAGGTGGAACATAAAATGGTAGATAGCTAGAATTGATCACAAGACTTGGGTGCAGAGTTGGTGACAACTTGAGTTTCCCAAGCCCCTTTTCAAACAATCAATCAAGCATATCTTAACCAAACCATACTTCTTCATTTATATAGATCTTCTTAGATGGGCCACAACACCCTTAACCCAACATGACTTCATTCGCTTATCCACTCAGATCAAATCAGAGTGTGTGTTTCCCCCTTAAGTGTGTGACCCCATATGTTCTTGATCAGTTACACATGTCGTGAGCAGCCTACGTAAACTCAATCGACCCTCGAGTACCTATTCAAGCCCCGAGTACACTACTCAAACTCTGACTTACTCTAACTTGGACCATAGTTGGTAGTGACCCCTAGTAGGATGTGCCAACTCACAAGTGCTCACAAATTCATGTAGAAGAACCTCATGATGTGTCATTGCTGCCTCAGGATATATGTCGCTGAACCCACTGCGAGTATTTGGAATCCTTCTCAAGTTGCACCACATCTCCCGAACACATGATATAGATTCCTCGATAAGGTTAGCACTTAAAGTTGGCTACACAACCATCCATCTTTTTAGTATAGCCAATAGAGAGGCCCTAGAGTCATCTCTCCAAGTCGGAGGGAAAAATCCTATCTTGGTTGGCCATGCCTCGCGGAATGCTTGACAACAAGCTCTAAGATCACCTTTATGACTATCGAATTTTGAACAAGTGTTGATAGACCCTAAGAAGGTCTATTCACATCCCGAGAACGTATGATGACCTCAGGTGTAGATCATGTCATATACACTATAATTTAGACCAACAAATGACAATTCACACTGCATCTCAAAATAGGTATGTCTCACAATATGTTCTACCAACACAACTCTTGTTATCATATTGATATCACATGTACTCATGACCTACAAAACAAGGTCATCGACAGATGATATGCTCATATCCTCAATGGCTAGCGATTGTTATCATAACATCATACAACAAAGAGTTTCACGAAAAGTAAAGTATTGACCAACCTATGTCAAGATGATATTGAAGGACAATATTAGTAAATCATGGATACATGGGAACATAATCATCTCTATAGTTGCCTCTAGATCATATTCCCAACCGAACATGTGATGTAAAGCCAAGGTTTGATAAATGAAGATGAGACAACCTATTTTGTTTGCGCTATGCAAATAAATTTCTCATATGGTAAAACAACCACTAATGTTCTGTTATATTATTTACCTCTGTATATTTTTGGTTGTTTGAATAGTGTTTTGGCCTTTGAAAGGATCGATATGGTTGACTAGAGGGGGGGGGTGAATAGACAACTACCAATTTTTAGCTTTTCTTAACAAATTAGGGTTAGCAACAAAGTTTGTCTAGATATGCAACTAGGCGAGCAACATATATGATGCTAACAACAACAACAATAACAAGTGCAAGCAAAGGATACAACACAACAATAGCTTGCACAAAATAAAGGCAAGAGATAACCATAAGTGGAGTTGGTGGAGATGAGGATGTGTTACCGAAGTTCCTTCCCTTTGAGGGGAAGTACGTCTCCGTTGGAGCGGTGTGGAGGCACAATGCTCCCCAAGAAGCCACTATGGCCACCATATTCTCCTCACGCCCTCACACAATGCGAGATGCCGTAATTCCACTAGTGGTGCCCTTGAAGGCGGCAATCGGACCTTTACAAACATGGTTGGGCCTCTCTCACAATTGAATTGAAGGCTCCCAACAAAACCACGAAGCTTCAGCACAATGGAATGTGGCTCAGAGGTGACCTCAACTGTCTAGGGTACTCAAACACCCAAGAGTAACAAGATCCGCAAGGGATTAGTGAGGGGATCAAATTTCTCTTGGTGGAAGTGTAGATTGGGGCCTTCTCAACCAATCCCTAGAAAATCAAGAAGTTTGATTGGCTAGGGAGAGAGATCGGGCAAAAATGAGCTTTGGAGCAACAATGGAGTTTTGGGGGATAAGAGGTGATTCTTCTTGGGGAAGAAGACCCCCTTTTATAGTGGGGGAAAGATCCAACTGTTATCCCCTCATTTAGTCTATAGCGAGCGGTACTATCGCTCAAGGGAGTGGTACTGCCACTTGGCCTAGTGGTACTACTGCTGGGACCGCGCACAACACCTAAGAAGCAGACGGGACAGAGAGAGAGAGAGCCTAAGCGGCACTACAAGCGATGGTTGTTGTGGTACTACCGCTTGAGAGCGGTACTACCCTCCTACAGTCGCTTGTACTGTCGCTGAACCCGACATGAGAGCAGCATGCCTCGAGTCGAGGCGGTACTAGCGCGGAAACGGAGCAGTACTACCGCCTGTTGCACTGGGTGGTACTACCACTGATACAGTGGTACTACCGCCTATGGCTCTCGGCAGTACGGTCGCTCCGGGCCGCGGTACTACCAATGGCACTTCTCCTAAGCCACTTCCACTATACCATAGGATCGTCCAAGGATGAGGAAAGGAGATGGGGGTGCAAAAGATATGTGTACGTGTTGATTCCACCCTAGCCTTTCTGATACGGACCCCCTCTTGATAGTACGGTATCTCCTAAAACTCAAGTCCACCAAAATCGAAACGAAGGAGAACTACACCATCTTCTCTTTGAGCTCTGAGGGGAATAAATCGTCTTGTGCCAATGAATGAATATCTAAAATGATTCGTGCATACGATTAGTCCGCAAACACATTGTCACCAAACACCAAAACCACTTAGAGAGAGATATGCCCTAACAATCTCCCCCTTTTTGGTGAATTGATGACAACACGGGATTCACATAGAGATATAGAAGAGAATAAGCAAACCCCAGAGTCTACAAAATATAGACGGGCTCCCCTAGATGTGTGCACTTAATTAAGAATGCCTTTGGAATGCAAAGTACACACATTAGAATCAACACTCCCCTATATTTTATAGACTGGCAACACTTGCTTCTTTAATATGGGAAATATAAGATAGGATGCATGAAGTAGTAAGTGAGCATAAGAAGGTACAAGTTAAGCATGCAACTCACATACTACCAAAGTACTTAGAGAAGTATAAGATAATAATAAGATAGGATAGCATATGTCTCACACCATATGACAGGGTAACCAAGTCTCACAAGCACAAACCAAACCAAAGCAAATGACCGATAAAAGAGTTTGCGAGAGAGAAAGACAAGGCAAATAAAATGCACTCGCAACTCAGGCAAATCCCTAAACTCTCTTCCCCTTTGGCATCGAGACACCAAAATGGCAAAGAGTGCTACTACGGTCACAGGTGATAACAATGCCGAAGATCCCCATCGTTACAGCCCTGTGTGGCCGCTCGCGTCTCCATCAGTAGTAGGTTGATCGGTCTCTGAATCCATCCAAGGATAATGCTGAGAAATCCACTCCTCCTCGTATGTGATCTTGTCCTCTGACCCACTGTTAAATTCAGCTCCAAGTTGACGCATAAGAACCTTGTGACGGCTACGTGACTTCTTCTCAGAGACATGTGCCATATACTGCTCGTGGGACTCCATGCAGAACAACTTCTTCATCTTGCACTTGAGCTTCTTAGCCCATGAAGGCTCCACTCCAAAGGGCTCATAATCCTCATCATTGTCGGCCTTAGCCTCATCAGCACCCAAAGGAATCTCAGTCTCAATAGGAGTGCCCTAGTGCTCCTTCTGTCTCAGTCACTTAATATCACGAGAGACCAAATCACCGGTCTCCAGCCTGAAATCAGGATAAGTATATGCCCATGCCTTCTCAATAAGCAACATCAGGTAGGGGGTATATATGGGGCACTTGCACTCAGTGATGGCAGAGTGGAGCTCTGACCACATGACATGAGAAATATCCAAGGACTCGCCTATGTTGTTCTCCTTCTCATGCTGGCAAAACAACAACATATCCACTAGGTAAGAATGAACCTGATCCAAGTTCCCAATACGAGGAAAAGGGGTGTTCCTGAAGATGTGGTGAAGAATAACCATAAAAGGAAACAACTCATAAGTCTTCTTCTGCATGTCGGGGTGAATCTTCACTGTGTTGTATGGCCAAATAGTCGACTTGTGAGTAGACGTAACAGCCTTGTGGGGACGAAAGCCAACCGGGTTGTCAAGCCCATGATCTTCAACACCCAAAAGTTCCATGAACACCTTCCATTTGACTAAGAGAAGTCTGCCATTGGTCATGCAAGTCAAGGTCCTTTCCTCGTCAAGGCCAAGGTGAACAGTGGCATAAAATTGAGCCACCATGTCAGCATCAAAATCCTTGTTGAAATCCATGAGCTTGAGGATGTTCAGCTGAGAACACATCTCAAGAGCCTCTCCAAAGTAGGCACAATCCTTCGCCAGATAAGGTATGCCAATGGAATGACATCCACGAAGAGATTCTTCATAGCTTGTAGCACATTGAAGAAGATAGACCATTGTTGCCGGTTCTAGAAGGGGAGGTTGACAAGAGCCGGATCTTGAGGCTCTAAATACGGATTGCGGCAATGGGCCACACAGAACTCCTTAGCAGACATTTTTGACACAGACTTGAACTTTGGCTTCGGCTTGCTTGCAATTTGCTTGGAAGGTGGCTTGGACTGAGTTGGTTGAACACTTGATGATGTAGTAGCCCCTCAGAAGTGCGGTAGCGCTTTGACCCTCCAGGACCCTCGGGGTTGATCCAACGGACTGGGTGCTCTGAAGTGTCATCACCTAGAACCACACACACCGGCAAGGAAAGCAAAAGAAGAAACAAAGCATAAGCCAGCAGAAAAAGCAACAATAATCAAGGATTGGTATGAGTAAGATGGATGTCGGCATACCTAGTGGTAGTACCGCCTCGTGGCAGTGGTAGTGCCGCCCGCAAGTGGTAGTACCACTCTTGGGGAGCGGTAGTACTGCCTGAGGCGGAAGACAAAGGCATGACCACTGCCGCTGGTAGATCCGGTACTACCGGGGGTGCCAAATTCAAAAATACTCCTACCAAACTCCAATCCACCTAGTCTAGCAGACTTCCTCACCCTACTCAAGCATCAATTTAGACAAAAATCAACGAATACCAACAATATTGCCCTAAAACCTAGATGCAACAAAGAGAACGAAGGGAGAGGCAAACAAGGGCAATACCGGCATCCATGGCAATAGGGGAGGTGGGGAACGATCCCACCAGACAGAAACCTAGAAGATGACACAGAGACGACGGCCTGGTGGCGGCCCCCTGCAGTTTGTTCGCTGATGGAGAGAGGAAAAGACGAGGGGGAGAAAGACGAATGGGTATGGGGGAGTAATAACTCCCCCTGCCCGATTCATACCCCCAGCCCTGCCTCACAATGGTAGTACTGCTCGGACGGGCGGTAGTACCGCCCTTCCACAGCAGTAGTGCCGCCCAACAACAACAAGAATAGACAATGGAAAAACTAAAGGCTTAGATAAGGGCAACAAAACACCGACGAACCGAGGGAGCAACTCCAAGAGAAAAATACAACCAAACCTCAAGAAGCACCCAAGGAGTGACTCAAAGCACAAACACAAAACTACACGACTAGAAGCAATCAAAGAAAATCAAACACCTCTCAAGGAGAGGGCGGTGGCCTAAGCTACCTATGTTTGAGTCAATTGGTATGGCACCGCGAAGATTTTAACCTTGGGTCCATGACCAAAACTCATCTTTGAAGCACAAGTACCATAAAAAAATGGCTAATGTGAAAGATTTGATCAATCTATGGATAATGGGGGGAGGGAGAGTTCACTGAGAGAACAACACTCCACCTATGTACATGCCTACATCTAGAACAAGACATAATGATAAGTGTGGTGGGGTGTGCCTAGATTCAAGCCACATTGCTCAAATAAATGATATTTAGCTCATGCCTTAACTCGAGAAGTCTTGCTTCATCTAGAGGCTTGGTGAAAATATCTCCTACTTGCTCTTGATTTTTTATGTAGATGATATCAATATCTCCACGCTTGACGTGATCCCGAATGAAATGATGACGATTCTCAATATGCTTCGTCTTGCTATGTTGCACCGGATTGTAAGAGATCTTGATAGCACTTTCATTGTCACATAGAAGAGGCACTTTGTCACATATGACACTGTAATCCTTTAAAGTTTGCCTCATCCATAGCAATTGTGCACAGCAACTTGCGGCTGCTACATATTTGGCCTCGATGGACGAGAGAAATACACAATTTTTCTTCTTTGAAGACCAACTCACCAAAGAGCGACCAAGGAATTGGCACCCTTCGGAAGTTGACTTCCTCTCCACACAATCTCCCGCCCAATCCGAGTCCGAGTAGCCCATGAGATCAAAGCTTGCTTATGTGGGTTACCATAAGCCAAAGTTTGGGGTATGAGCCAAATATCAAAAGATTTGCTTGACCGGCACATAGTGGCTTTCCTTAGGTCCGGCTTGAAACCGTGCACAAATTCCCACACTCAACATGATATTAGGTCTAGATGCACAAAGGTAAAGCAAGTATGCAATCATGGAGCGATATACCTTTTGATCCACTGCTTTACCATTGGGATCACTGTCAAGCTTGCATTTGGTGGGCATTGGAAACTTGACCGTCTTGATACCATCTAGCGTGAATCTCTTGAGCATGTCTTGGGTATACTTGGCTTGATTTATGAATGTTCCTTGTCTTCTTTGCTTGACTTTGATACCAAGAAAGAACTTCAACTCCCCCATCATAGACATCTCAAACTTCTCGGTCATTAATGTGCCAAACTTATCATTGAAAGATTTGTTAGGAAAACCAAAAATAATATCATCAACATATAGTTGGCATATGAACAAATCCCCTTTGACCCTCTTAGTAAAATGAGTGGGATCAATTTTCCCAATTTCAAACCCACGATCTTGCAACAACTCGGTAAGGTGCTCATACCACGCACGTGGGGCTTGTTTAAGGCCATAGAGCGCCTTTTTGAGTTTGTATACATGAGTGGAGAGCTTGAGGTCCTCAAATCCCAGAGGTTGTTTGACATACACAACCTCATTCAAAGCACCATTAAGAAAGACACTTTTCACATCCATTTATTGCAATTTAAAATCATGATGAGATGCATGTGCAAGCAACATGCGAATGATTCAAGACGTGCAACGGGGACAAAGGTTTCACCATAGTCGATACCCTCGACTTGGGAGTAGCCTTGTGCCACCAATCTCGCTTGTTTCGAATAACCACACCGTTCACATCTTGCTTGTTCTTGAAGATCCATTTGGTCTCGATGACATTGTGTTCCTCCGTTGGCCTTGGCACTAATTCCCAAACTTGATTGCGCTCGAAGTTGTTGAGTTCATCGTGCATAGCTTCAAGCCAATCCTCATCATCAAGCGCCTCATGTACCTTTTGGGGTTCAACACATAAAACAAACGCGTGATGCTCACAAAAGTTTGACAACTGTTCACGAGTAGTTACCCCTTTTCTCAAGCTTCCAAGCACATTTTCCATGAAATGTTGTTGACGCTCGAGCTTGGAAGCCACCTTAGTGGCATGATGCTCCAAAAGTTCCGCGTTGGGCATTTGAGGATCATCTTGTTCATCTTGAGTTTTCCCTTGATCTTGAGCTTTCTCTTGATCTTGGGCACCGTCTCGAGCTTTCTCTTGATGTTGAACGTGATCGAAGGCATGAACTTGATCTTGGGTTTCATTTGGTGCATCACCATCTTCATGTGGTTGATCTTGCCCTTGATCTTGTTCATTTGGTGGAGGGCCTTCACTTTGTTCTTTGAAAGCGTGTGGGTCTAGTGTTGGTGATGGCTCCACTTGAGTAGAGCAATGTCCTTCTCCTTCGGCCACAAGGGGTTCCTCAATGGGGAGTATTTGTCCAACCCCCATTCTTCTTATGGCTTGGAGAGGAATTTCATCACCTACATCACAAAGACCACTTTGCTCCACTTGGGAGCCGTTATTTTCTTCAAACTCCATGTTACACGTCTCCTCAATGAGTTCGGTGGACTTGTTGAGGACACGATAAGCATGAGAGTTTGTAACTAACCAACAAATATGCCATCTTGAGCTCTAGGTTTGAATTTAGACAAACGAACACCTTTCTTGAGGATGAAACACTTACAACCGAACACCCGGAATTACTTGAGGTTGGGCTTCTTGCCGGTAAGTATCTCATAAGGAGTCTTCTTCAAGACTTTGCGAAGGTAGAGCCTATTGGATGCATGACATGCAATGTTGATGGCTTCGGCCCAAAAGTTGTACGGAGACTTGAACTCCGCCATCATGGTCCTTGCCGCGTCCATCAAAGTCCGGTTCTTCCTTTCCGCCACACCATTTTGTTGATGGGTATAGGGTGCGGCATATTGGCGCTTGATCCCCTAATCACTAAGAAACGCATCCAAAGTGTAGTTCTTGAACTCGGTGCCATTGTCACTTCTAATCATCAAGATCTTTGCTTCATGTTGACGTTGAGCTTCATTTGCAAAGTTGATGACAGTTTCTTGAGTCTCACTCTTCCTCTTGAAGAAGTATACCCATGTATATCTTGAGTAGTCATCCACAATTACCAAGCAATACTTTCTTCCACCAAGACTATCAAATGATGGAGGACCAAAGAGATCCATGTGAAGGAGCTCCAAGGGCCTCTTCGAGTAGATGATAGTCGAGGGTCGGTGAGCAGTTTCATGAAGCTTTCCTTCGATACAAGCACTGCAAGCACGATCTTTGGCAAAACTCACATTGGTTAGTCCATGGATGTCGGTGTCTGATACATCTCCGTCGTATCTATAATTTTTGATTGTTCCATGCCAATATTATTCAACTTTCATATACTTCTGGCAACTTTTTATACTATTTTTGGGACTAACATATTGATCCAGTGCCCAGTGCCAGTTCCTATTTGTTGCATGTTTTATGTTTCGCACAAACCCCATATCAAACGGAGTCCAAACGGGATAAAAACGGATGGAGAATATTTTTGGAATATTTGTGATTTTTGGGAAGAAGAATCAACGCGAGACGATGCCCGAGGGGGCCACAAGGCAGGGGGCGCGCCCCAGGGGGGCAGGCGCACCCCTGACCCTCGTGGGAACCCTGTAATGCTCTTCTTTTGCCACAAGAAAGCTAATTTTAGGAGAAAAATCTGGGCGAAGGTTTCAATCCAATTGGAGTTATGGATCTCCGGATATAAAAGAAACATTGAAAGGGCAGAATCTGGAAACGCATAAACAGAGAGAGACAGAGAGACAGATCCAATCTCGGAGGGGATATCACCCCTCCTAAGCCATGGAGGCCATGGGCATGAGGGGAAACCCTTCTCCCATCTAGGTAGAAGGTCAAGGAAGAAGAAAAAGAAGGGGGGCTCTCTCTCCCCCTTGCTTCTGGTGGCGGCGGAACGCTGCCGGGGGCCATCATCATCACCGCGATCTACACCAACACCTCCATCACCTTCCCCCATCTATATTCAGTGGTCCACTCTCCTGCAACCCACTGTACCCTCTACTTGAACAAGGTGCTTTATGCTTCATATTATTATCCAATGATGTGTTGCCATCCTATGATGTCTGAGTAGATTTTCGTTGTCCTATCGGTCTAGTAAAGTAGTCAATTGCTTGGGGACAATTTCACAACTCCTACCACCACTTCTCCACACTCGCTATATTTACTTTATTGCTTCTTTATCTAAACATCCCCTAGTTTATATTTGCGTGCTCTTTATTATCTTGAAATTCTATCCAACAACACCTACAAAGTCCTTGTAGTTTCATAATTGTTCTAGGTAAAGCGAACGTCAAGCGTGCGTAGAGTTGTATCGATGGGCGATAGAACTTGAGGGAATATTTGTTCTACCTTTAGCTCCTCGTTGGGTTTGACACTCTTGCTTATCAAAAGAGGCTACAATTGATCCCCTATACTTGTGTGTTATCAAGACCTTTTTCTGGCGCCGTTGCCGAGGAGTCATAGCGTGGGGTGAATATTCTCGTGTGTGCTTGTTTGCTTTATCACTAAGTGATTTTTATTTTCTGTTCTAAGTTGTTCTCTATCTTTAGTTATGGATATAGAACATGAAATACCAAAAAAATTAGGTGTACTTGCTACTAATGGAGATGGGGAACCTCCTAAAACCCTCGATGCTCATTATGTGAAATAAATTATGTACTACTTTGATAATCCTGAGAAAAACCCATTCAATTATGTTATGGGAGACACGTTGGATCAACGTGAATACTTTAGGTATTATCGCTTGACACAAAAAGGGAACCTATTATGGGATCAAATTTATATGTTGTATTGGTATGCTAGGCAACTATGCTTGAGATATGATTATACTTGTTGCTCTAGGATGAAGGCTCCACACCTTCCCTTTTCATGCAAATTTAATGATGATAAAACCGTGGTTTCTTATGCTAATGGTATTGCTACGTCCTGAGCTTGCGTTGGTTTTCCTTGAAGAGGAAAGGGTGATGCAGCAATAGTAGCGTAAGTATTTTCCTCAGTTTTTGACAACCAAGGTATAAATCCAGTAGGAGGCTCCTCACAAGTCCTACGCACCTACACAAACAAACAAGAACTCGCAACGAATGCAATAAAGGGGTTGTCAATCCCTTCACGGCCACTTGCAAAAGTGAGATCTGATAGAGATAATACGATAAGATAAATATATTTTTGGTATTTTATAATATAGATTGGAAAAGTAAAGATGCAAATAAAAGTAAATAACAAGCTTATTTGATAAGAGATAGACCCAGGGGCCATAGATTTCACTAGTGGCTTCTCTCAAGATAGCATAATTATTATGGTGAGTGAACAAATTACTGTCGAGCAATTGATAGAAAAGTGAATAATTATGAGATTATCTAGGCATGATCATGTATATAGGCATCACATCCGTGACAAGTAGACCGACTCCTGCCTGCATCTACTACTACTACTCCACACATCGACCGCTATCCAGCATGCATCTAGAGTATTAAGTTCATAAAGAACGGAGTAACGCATTAAGAAATATGACATGATGTAGAGGGATAAACTCATGCAATATAATATAAACCCCATCTTTTTATCCTCGATGGCAACAATACAATACATGCCTTGCTGCCCCTGCTGTCACTGGGAAAGGACATCACACGATTGAACCCAAAGCTAAGCATCCCATTGCAAGAAAGATCAATCTAGTAGGCCAAACCAAACTGATAATTCGAAGAGACTTGCAAAGATAACTTAATCATACATAAAAGAATTCATAGGAGATTCAAATATTTCTCATTGATAAACTTGATCATAAACCCACAATTCATCGGATCTCGACAAACACACCGCAAAAAGAGTTACATCAAATAGGTCTCCAAGAAGATCAAGGAGAACTTGGTATTGAGATCCAAAGAGAGAGAAGAAGCCATCTAGCTAATAACTATGGACCCAAAGGTCTGTGGTAAACTACTCACAACTCATCAGAGAGGCTATGGTGTTGATGTAGAAGCCCTCTATGGTCGATTCCCCCTCCGACGGAGCGCCAGCGAAGGCTCCAAGATGGGATCTCGCGGATACAGAAGGTTACGGTGGTGGAAATAGTTTTTCGTGGTCGCCTCTGATGTTTTCGGGGTATGTGGGTATATATAGGAGGAAGAAGTACGTCGGTGGACGCACGAGGGGCCCACGAGACTGGGGGGCGTGCCCAGCAGGGGGGCATGCCCTCCACCCTCATGTCTTCCTCGATTTCTTCTTGACTTGCATTCCAAGTCCTCTGGATTGTGTTTGTTCCAAAAAGATCACTCCATAAGGTTTCATTCCGTTTGGACTCCGTTTGATATTCCTTTTCTTCGAAATACTCAAATAGGCAAAAAAACAGCAATACGGGTTGGGCCTCCAGTTAGTAGGTTAGTCCCAGAAATGATATAGAAGTGTAAAGTAAAGCCCATAAACATCCAAAACAGGTAATATAATAGCATGGAACAACCAAAAATTATAGATACGTTGGAGACGTATCAGGTATCTATCATCCTTTCCTCACTTGGGACAATGCTCTAATAATGAAGATCATCACACTTTTATTAATTTACAACTCGACAATTACAACTCAACACTTAGAACAAAATAAGACTCTATATGAATGCCTCCGGCAGTGTACCGGGATATGCAATGAATCAAGAGTGACATGTATGAAAATTATGAGGGTGGCTTTGTCACAAATACGATGTCAACAACATGATCATGCAATGAGCAATATGACAATGATGGAGCATGTCATAATAACGGAATGGTGGAAAGTTGCATGGCAATATATCTCGGAGTGGCTATGGAAATGCCATAATAGGTAGGTATGGTGGCTGTTTTGAGGAAGGTAAATAATGGGTGCATGATACCGGCGAAATTTGCGCGACATAATAGAGGCTAGCAAAGTGGAAGGGTGAGTGTGCGTATATCCATGGACTCACATTAGTCATAAAGAACTCATATAATTGTTGCAAAAGTCTACTTAGCCCTCGAAGCAAAGTACCACTACGCATGCTCCTAGAGGGATAGATTGGTAGGAAAAGACCATCGCTCATCCCCGACTGCCACTCATAAGGAAGACAATCAAAAGAGTACCTCATGCAACAAATTTGTCACACACTTTTACCATACGTGCATGCTACGGGACTTGCCAACTTCAACACAAGTATTTCTCAATTTCATAATTACCCACTAGCATGACTCTAACATTACCACCTTTATATCTCAAAACAATTATCAAGCATCAAATTGATCCTAGTGTTTAATGCACTTTCTATGATAGTTCTCATTATACCCAACTTGGATGCTCATCATTCTAGGACCAAATTTATAACCATAGAAAATACCATGCTGTTCTAAAAGACTCTCAAAATGATATAAGTGAAGCATGAGAGATCAACAATTTCTTCAAAATTAAGCCACCGCCGTGCTCTAAAAGATATAAGTGAAGCACTAGAGCAAAAACTATCTAGCTCAAAAGATATAAGTGAAGCACATAGAGTATTCTAATAAATTTTAATCAAGTGGGCTTCTCCCCAAAAGGTGTGTACAACAAGGATTATTGTGGTAAACTAAAAAGCAAACACTAATATCATACAAGACGCTCCAAGCAAAACACATATCATGTGGGGAATAAAAATATAGCTCCAAGTAAAGTTACCGATAAACGAAGACGAAAGAGGGGATGCCTTCCGGGGCATCCCCAAGCTTAGGATTTTGGCTATTCTTTGAATATCTTGGGGTGCCATGGGCATCCCCAAGCTTAGGCTCTTGCCACTCCTTATTCCATAGTCCATCAAATCTTTATCCAAAGCTTGAAAACTTCACAACACAAAACTCAACAGGAAATCTCATAAGCTCCGTTAGTGAAAGAAAGAAAAACTACCACATAAGGTACTGTAATGAACTCATTCTTTATTTGTATTGGTGTTAAACATACTGTATTCCAAGTTCTCTATGGTTCATACCCTTACTTACTAGCCATGGATGCATCAAAATAATTAAGCAACACACGAAAGGCAGAATCTGTCAAAAATAGAATAGTCTGTAGCAATCTGTAACTTTCAAATACTTCTGGAACTCTAAAAATCCTGCCAAAGTAGGACGTCCTGGGAAATTTGTCTATTGATCTACAGCAAAAAGAATCAATGCAAAAGCACGTTTCTGTGATTTATTGATTTTTTCTCGTGAGCGCAAAGTTTCTGTTTGTCAGCAGAATCAAATTAACTATCACCATAGGTTATCCTATAGGTTCTACTTGGCACAAACACTAAATAAAACATGGAAACACATCTAAACAGAAGATAGATGCAAAATTTATTACTAAACATAAAAAAACAAAAAACACAAATAAAATTGGGTTGCCTCCCAACTAGCGCTATCGGTTAACGCCCCTAGCTAGGCATAAAAGCGAGGATAGATCTAACTTATGCCATCTTTGGCACTTGGAAAGCAAAGAGCGAATTTTCAATCTATGGCATTCATCCTGAAGAAGCTTCTATTTTGGGAAAGCACATTGCCACTAATGGAGGAAGTAAGATTAAGCACATTACGAAAATTTGCATCTAAACTAGCCTTCATCTCTTTGATAATTTTGTTTTGATAGAAGCATAAGAGGGTAGTAGATTCAACCTTATCATTCATGGGGTGCCCAAATATAGTTTTCATTCTTTCATATGTATCTATAGCATCCCCTTCAAGAAAACCTCCTTCAAAAATAGAATCTAGAACTTGCTTGAAAGAAGCGGGTAAGCCAGCATAGAAACTTTTTAAGTAAACCTCAATTTGATATTGTGGCACATAGCTAGCCCAAATCCTTATTAACCTATCCCAAGCATCTTTTAAAGACTCGTCAAGTAAATAACGAAAAATTCCGGAGTCATCTTCATCAAAATTATTCAAACTCTCATTGGTGATACCGGTAGGTCTTTCCATAGACTCATTATTTATGAGCTTAGAAAGGATAGAGGGACTATCAAAGGTACTAAAACCCTGGAAAGGACCCTTAGATCTTTTTGATTTGGCCATGGCAACGGGAAAGCAAACGGTAAAGAGAGAGGAGATTGGGAAAGAGAGGGCGAATAAAACGGCAAGGGTGAAGTGGGAGAGGAAAATGAGAGGCAAATGGCAAATAATGTAAATGCGAGGAAGATGAGTTTGTGATGGGTATTTGGTATGTCTTGACTTGAGCGAAGATCTCCCCAGCAACGGCGCCAGAAATCCTTCTTGCTACGTATTGAGCTTGCGTTGGTTTTCCTTGAAGAGGAAAGGGTGATGCAGCAATAGTAGCGTAAGTATTTCCATCAGTTTTTGAGAACCAAGGTATCAATCCAGTAGGAGGCTCCTCACAAGTCCCACGCACCTACACAAAACAAACAAGAACTCGCAACCAACACAATAAAGGGGTTGTCAATCCCTGCATGGCCACTTGCGAAAGTGAGATCTGATAGAGATAATATGATAAGATAAATATATTTTTGTTATTTTATAATATAGATTGGAAAAGTAAAGATGCAAATAAAAGTAAATAGCAAGCTTATATGATAAGAGATAGACCCGGGGGCCATAGGTTTCACTAGTGGCTTCTCTCAAGATAGCATAATTATTACGATGGGTGAACAAATTACTGTCGAGCAATTGATAGAAAAGCGAATAATTCTGAGGTTATCTAGGCATGATCATGTATATAGGCATCACGTCCATGACAAGTAGACCGACTCCTGCTTGCATCTACTACTATTACTCCACACATCGACTGCTATCCGGCATGCATCTAGAGTATTAAGTTCATAAAGAACGGAGTAACGCATTAAGAAAGATGACATGATGTAGAGGGATAAACTCATGCAATATGATATAAACCCCATATTTTTATCCTCGATGGCAACAATACAATATGTGCCTTGCTGCCCCTGCTGTTACTGGGAAAGGACACTGCAAGATTGAACCCAAAGCTAAGCACTTCTCCCATTGCAAGAAAGATCAATCTAGTAGGCCAAACCAAACTGATAATTCGAAGAGACTTGCAAAGATAACTTAATCATACATAAAAGAATTCAGAGGAGATTCAAATATTTCTCATAGATAAACTTGATCATAAACCCACAATTCATCGGATCTCGACAAACACACCGCAAAAAGAGTTACATCAAATAGATCTCCAAGAAGATCAAGGAGAACATGGTATTGAGATCCAAAGAGAGAGAAGAAGCCATCTAGCTAATAACTATGGACCGGAAGGTCTGTGGTAAACTACTCACAACTCATCAGACAGGCTATGGTGTTTGAGGGAGTCCCGGACTAGGGGGTGTCCGGATAGCCGAACTATCATCATCGGCCGAACTCCAAGACTATGAAGATACAAGATTGAAGACTTCGTCCCGTGTCCGGATGGGACTTTCCTTGGCGTGGAAGGCAAGCTTGGCGATATGGATGTGTAGATCTCCTACCATTGTAACCGACTCTGTATAACCCTAGCCCTCTCCGGTGTCTATATAAACCGGATGGCTTTAGTCCGTAGGACGAACAACAATCATACCGTAGGCTAGCTTCTAGGGTTTAGCCTCCTCGATCTCGTGGTAGATCTACTCTTGTAATACACATCATCAATATTAATCAAGCAGGACGTAGGGTTTTACCTCCATCAAGAGGGCCCGAACCTGGGTAAAACATCGTGTCCCTTGTCTCCTGTTACCATCCGCCTAGACGCACAGTTCGGGACCCCCTACCCGAGATCCGCCGGTTTTGACACCGACATTGGTGCTTTCATTGAGAGTTCCTCTGTGTCGTCACCGATAGGCTCGATGGCTTCTTCGATCGTCAACAACGACGCAGTCCAGGGTGAGACCTTCCTCCCTGGACAGATCTTCGTATTCGGCAGCTTTGCACTGCGGGCCAATTCACTTGGCCATCTGGAGCAGATCGAAAGCTACTCCCCTGGCCGTCAGGTCAGATTTGGAAGTTTGAACTTCACGGCTGACATCCGCGGGGACTTGATCCTCGATGGATTCGAGCCACACCCAAGCGCGCCGCACTGTCACGACGGGCATGATTTAGCTCTGTAGCCGGACAGTACCCTGGAGGCCGCACTCGAGCCCGCTCCGATCTTCAATTCGGAGCCGGCTGCACAGATCGAGGATGGATGGCTAGACACCGCCTCAGGGGCTGCAACCTCTACGGCGATAGAGCCGAACACAGACCTTGTCCCTCATGAAGCTCGTGACTCCGAGGTGCCGGACTCCTTGCCGGACTCCGAACCTCCCGCGCCCCCTCCAATTGAATCTGATTGCGCGCCGGTCATGGAGTTCACCGCTGCGGACATCTTTCAACACTCACCTTTCAGCGACATCTTGAGTTCGCTAAAGTATCTCTCATTATCAGGAGAGCCCTGGCCGGACTGCGGTCAGGACGGTTGGGATGCGGACGACGAAGAAATTCAAAGCCCACCCACCACCCACTTAGTAGCCACTGTCGACGATCTAACCGACATGCTAGACTACGACTCCGAAGACATCGACGGTATGGACGATGATGTCGGAGACGACCAAGAACCAGCGCCTACCGGGCACTGGAAAGCCACCTCATCATATGACATATACATGGTGGATATCCCAAAGAATAGGAATGGTGAAGGAACAGCGGAGGATGACCCCTCCAAGAAACAGCCCAAGCGTCGGCGTCAGCGGCGCCGCTCTAAATCCCGCCACAGCAAGAATGAAGATTCCGGCACCGGAGATAATAACACCCCAGACAGTGCCGAAGACAACCCACTCCAGCAAAATTCAGCACAGGAGGACGGAGACGCCAACCCTCATGAGAGAGCGGCAGAAGAAGAGGTAGAGGATTATATGCCTCCCTCCGGAGACGAGGCAAGCCTCAACAACGACGAATTCGTCATGCCTGAGGATCCCGTCGAACAAGAGCGTTTCAAAACGCAGGCTTATGGCCACGGCAAACAGCCTCAAGAAAAAGCAGCAACAGCTTAGAGCTGATCAAGATCTGCTAGCCGACAGATGGACTGAAGTCCTCGTGGCCGAAGAGCATGAGCTCGAACGCCCCTCCAAAAGTTACCCTAAACGCAAGCTGCTCCCCCGATTAGAGGAGGAGGCGTATGAACCTGCATCACCAGCAGACAATACGGCTGACCGACCACCCCGTGGTCGTGACAGAGAGGCCCCTAGGCCCTTCACTAGAACCGTACCCCGGCATCGCTCGAAAAGCACAAGGTCACAGGGGAACGCTCCGGACTTGCGAGATATGTTGGAGGATAAGGCAAGACAATCAAGATCAATCTATGGATCGCGTGGGCGCCCCATGATAGGTGACGACAACCGTCGCGCCGGACACAGTAAGTCCGGCCGGGCCGAACAAAATAGACAAAGCTCTTTTGAGCTCCGTCGTGATATCGCCTAGTACAGAGGCGCCGCACACCCACTATGCTTCACAGATGAAGTAATGGATCATCAAATCCCCGAAGGGTTTAAACCCGTGAACATCGAATCCTACGATGGCACAACAGACCCCGCGGTTTGGATCGAAGACTATCTCCTTCACATCCACATGGCCCGCAGTGATGATCTTCACACCATCAAATATCTCCCACTCAAGCTTAAAGGACCAGCCCGGCATTGGCTTAACAGCTTGCCAGCAGAGTCAATCGGGAGTTGGGAGGACCTGGAAGCCGCATTCCTCGATAACTTCCAAGGCACGTATGTGCGACCACCAGACACTGATGACCTAAGCCACATAATTCAGCAGCCAGACGAATCGGCCAGACAATTCTGGACATAGTTCTTAACCAAGAAAAACCAAACCGTCGACTGTCCGGATGCGGAGGCCCTCGCGGCCTTCAAGCATAACATCCGCGACGAATGGCTAGCCCGGCACCTTGGACAGGAAAAGCCGAAATCCATGGCAGCCCTCACATCACTCATGACCCGCTTCTGCGCGGGTGAAGACAGCTGGCTAGCACGCAGCAGCAACCTCAGCAAAAATTCTGACAGTCCGGATTTCAAGGACCACAGTGGCAGGTCGCGTCGCAACAAAAACAAACGCCGCACTAACGGCGATAACAGTGAAGATACGGCAGTCAATGCTGGATTCAGAGGCTCTAAACCCGGTCAGCGGAAAAAGACATTCAAAAGAACTACTCCGGGTCCGTCCAATTTGGACCGAATACTCGACCGCTCGTGCCAGATACACGGCACCCCCGAAAAGCCAGCCAACCACACCAACAGGGACTGTTGGGTATTCAAGCAGGCAGGCAAGTTAATTGCTGAAAACAATGACAAGGGGCTGCATAGCGATGACGAGGAAGAGACCCGATCGCCGAACAATAGAGGACAGAAGGGTTTCCCCCCATAGGTGCGGACGGTGAACATGATATACGCAACGCACATACCCAAAAGGGAGCGGAAGCATGCACTCAGGGATGTATACGTGATGGAGCCAGTTGCCCCGAAGTTCAATCCATGGTCCTCCTGCCCGATCACTCTTGACCGGAGGGACCACCCCACCAGCATCCGCCATGACGGATTCGCCGCATTGGTTTTAGACCCAATCGTCGATGGATTTCACCTCACCAGAGTCCTGATGGACGGCGGCAGCAGCCTGAACCTGCTTTATCAGGATACAGTGTGCAAAATGGGCATAGACCCTTCAAGGATTAAACCTACCAAGACGACCTTTAAAGGCGTCATACCAGGTGTAGAGGCCAATTGTACAGGCTCAGTTACACTGGAAGTGGTCTTGGGATCCCCGGATAATTTCTGAAGCGAGGAGTTAATCTTCGATATAGTCCCGTTCCGCAGCGGCTATCATGCTCTGCTTGGATGTACCGTGTTCGCAAAGTTCAACGCGGTGCCGCACTACGCATACCTCAAGCTCAAGATGTCAGGCCCTCGAGGAGTCATCACGGTCAACGGAAACACTAAACGCTCTCTCCGAATGGAGGAACATACAGCGGCTCTCGCGGCAGAAGTACAGTGCAGCCTCTTAAGGCAATTTTCGAGTCCGGCCGTTAAGCGACCGGACACGGCTAAACGCGCCCGGAGTAACCTACAACAAGACCACCTAGCACGTTCCGAGCATGTGTAGCAGTGCGGCCCCAACCCCAGCCCCTACAAAACATCAAGACAGGTCCTTTGCGTACACAATTACGCTCTGAAGATACCATGGGCATGGGGAGAGGGGCACGACCACGATAGGCCCAGATGCGGCTCAACCCCACCAGGGGCTTTCAAGTGCGTCGTTCTTTTTTTCTTTTTCCTTTTTATTTTTACCCACAGGACTCCCTTCGTCAGAGGCCCTGTCCGGCAGCAGACCTGCCGAACTCACGATGCAACAGCCAGGGAAGGATAAAGGCTACAACGAATATCCAGGTGGTCTCCATTACGAGCATTAAATCTGTTTTATGCACCATTCCATAGCCTACCCCTGGAGGGAGACATGTTTAACAGTCCCATCCCTTGCTTATCGCACCATTTGTATCGTTCTGCACTTACAGTAGTTTTTCTTGAATAAGTAATGCAGCACCTTTTTGCTTCCAATTGCATTTCTTTCTTATACATATATTCATTTATGACATGTTTACATTTCGGTACGGCTAAATACACCAGGGGCTTATGTTTCCCGCATCATGGTGTGATAAGTCCGAACACTTTCACAAGTGCGGCACCCCGAACTTATAGCATTATATGCATCGGCTCCGAATCATGTCATGGGTCAATAGTTGGGTTTCCCCGGCTCCCATATTTTGGTACCTTACGTTCCGTTGTATCGGCTAAGGTAGCACTGGGAGAACCACTGCGATTGCGCCCCGGTTGAGCTGGGCGAGTGCCTCCGTGGAGAAAGCTAAAATTGACCGTCATGATGAGGCGAGAGCTGGTCGCTGTTCGAGAGGTTTTTTGCGAGTCCTTAAAGACTTATGCCGCTTAGAGCGAGGAGCCGACTTTGTCCGGCCCAGGTGTGGATAGCGCCCCAAATTCGGCCTTCCGAAGACTAGGGGCTTCGCCGAAATTTAAAATTATAGAATTCTATGGCTAAGTGAGAGTGTTCAAGCATTATAAGTCTAGTTGCCTTGTTCGTTGTGTTGAGCGCCTCCCTAGATGGACCCAAATATGGGAACAAGAGTGCTCAAATTTATCCCGAACACCCCAGCACTCGTGGCATGGGGGCTGAAGCCAACGACTTGCCATCTCTCAGATTTGATAAACAGCCGCACAGAAGGTAATAATTTAAATTAAAAAGTGTTGCTTAGCGCATATGAACTAAGTTTTCAGCGCACAGGATAACAAAATGCGAGTCTACTCAAATATTACATCTTTGGAGCACTCGCCCGCAATAGTGCGGGCACCCTTCAGCACACTCTTATAATACATCTCGGGCGTGCGATGCTCCTTGCCCTGCGGTGGCGCGTCCGTCACAAGCTTCTGGGCATCCATCTTGCCCCAATGCACCTTTGCGCGGGCAAGGGCCCGACGGGCACCTTCAATATAGGCGGAGTGCTTGATGACTTCAACCCATGGACACGCATCCACCAGCCGCTGCACCAGGCCGAAGTAGCTCCCAGGCATGGCCTCCTTCGGCCACATCCGAACTATGAGGCCCTTCATGGCCTGTTCGGCCGCCTTGTGGAGCTCGACCAGCTGCTTCAGCTGGTCGCTAAGGGGCACCGGATGTCCGGCCTCAGCATACTGAGACTAGAAGACCTTCTCCATCGAGCTCCCCTCCTCGGCCCAGTAGAACGCGGCAGCATCAGACACGCTGCGAGGAAGATCTGCGAACGCTCCTGGAGAGCTCCGAATTTGGGTAAGCAACAGGTAATTAACACTCACGTGCTTACTTTGCATGAAAAATGCCTTACCCGCTGCTATTTTCTTCAACGTTTCAATTTCTTGGAGGGCCTTGTAGGCTTCGGCCTTAGCGGCTTTGGCACTCTCAAGGGCCGTTGCAAGCTCAGACTCTCGAGTCTTCGAGTCATGCTCCAGGCTCTCATGTTTTTTCACGAGATCCTGGAGCTCTTGTTGTACCTCCGCCACCCGTGCCTCCTGCTTCTCTCGCTCGGTGCGCTCCGTGGCCGAATTACATTCGGCCGCGGCCACCGCCTCCTTCAGGGTAGCCACCTCGTTAGTGGCCCCTGCAATACCCACGTTATCCTTGTCATTCTTTTTGCA
Source organism: Triticum dicoccoides (assembly GCF_002162155.2). Lineage (NCBI taxonomy): Eukaryota > Viridiplantae > Streptophyta > Magnoliopsida > Poales > Poaceae > Triticum > Triticum dicoccoides. The sequence goes on along the minus strand of NC_041385.1, from coordinate 661,048,471 downwards.
ACCAAAATCCTTTTCTGTAAGGTACAATTTTAATAAGGTATTATTTACCTTCCTTGTCCTCGAGCTGCTTCTTGGCACGGCCGAGCTCGTTCTCGGACCACTCGAGGCTTTCCTTCAAAATATTGACATCCGCAGTCAGTGCGGCAGAGATCAGCAGCACAGCCTGCAATCCCATATTGACATATTTTTTATGACTCCTGCGTCAATCTTTTTAGATCCTCAGTCCGGCTTTTCTTTCCGAACACTGAACCGAGCATCAGGGGCTACTGTCTATGCGGTACTATTTTACATATATCAAAATTCTTACCTCAAAGCCTGTTAGAAGGCTGCTGCAGGCTTCGGTCAGCCCGCTCTTGGCGAGCTGAACCTTCTGAATCACCGCACTCATAACAGTGCGGTGTTCCTCTTCAATGGAGGCGCCATTGAGCGCCTCCAGCAAGTTGTCCGGCGCCTCCGGTTGGACGGAGGCTGCTGGCGTCACGGTCTTGCCCTTCTTACAAAGGGGTCGCTCGCCGGACTCCGGAGCCGTTATGGGTTCCGGGGCCGAGTCCGGTGCAAGGTCCGGGAGGTTGTCCTGCGACACCTCCGGGGCCTCCTCCTCCTGGTGGGTCCTTTCCCGGGATCCCACCTCAGCGTCGTCCGTATCACGGGGAGTGGAGGCGGTCGGAAGAGAATCCATATCCGACGCACCTAAGGACCCGCTCGACGAAGCGGGAAGATCATCCTTGGGTGGACTGCAGGGTTGTATGCGGCATTAGAAAGACATTATGTGGCAAAAAGAAAAACCATGAAGTTATTCAGGAGTCCGGATACTTACAATCTCGCCAGGGGCTTGGTCCTTGGGGGCCAGTCCTCGTCGTCGTCACTGGCGTTGGCGGAGCAGTCCGGGGAAAGAGTTTTTCCCTTCTTGGACCCTTCGGCCTCCCTCGTTGGGGAGGCCTTCCTTTTCCTCCCTTCCCCAGCTGGGGGAGAGGCTTTCTTCTTCTCCTCCTCACCTTTGTGAGAGGAGTCAGCCTCGGAGTCATCATCCGATAACACCTGAAAATGGGAGCTCTTCCGAGTGCACGTGGCCTTCTTCTTGGCCTTCTTCTCCGGCACCACGTGGGGTGCCGGAGCCAGCAGCCCCGTCAAGCGGGCGTCCGTTGGGTCCTCTGGCAATGGGGCCGGACAGATAGTATGTTCGGCCTTCTTCAGCCAGTCCTGTCAAAGGAAGGGGGGTTTAGATCCCGCATAGAGTCAAACTATGGAAAACAAGCGTCCCGTAAAGGACGAAATCACTTACCTCGTCAGCTAGACGCTGCCAGCTGAATCCGCGATCTTCGATAGCGGATGCGGGAGCCTCGGCGCCCTTGAACAGCACCTTCCAGACATCTTCGTACGTAGTGTCGAAGAGCCCGCTCAAAGTCTGGTGTTGCGCCGGATCGAACTCCCACATATTGAAGCCCCGTCGTTGGCACGGGAGAATCTGGCGGATGAGCATGACCTGGACTACATTGACAAGCTTGAGCTTCTTGTCCACTAGCTTTTGGATGCAGGCTTGAAGTCCGGTCAGCTCCTCCGAATCACCCCATGTCCGGCCGCTCTCTTTCCAGGAGGTGAGTCGTGTGGGGATGCCGGATCTGAATTCAGGGACCGCTGCCCATTCAGGGTCACGCGGCTCAGTGATGTAGAACCACCCCGATTGCCACCCATTGATGGTTTCCACGAAAGTGCCCTCAAGCCAAGTAACGTGGGACATCCTGCCCACCATGGCGCCTCCGCACTCCGCTTGGCTGCCCTTCACAACCTTCGGCTTGACACTGAAGGTCTTGAGCCACAAGCCAAAGTGGGGCTGGATGCAGAGGAAGGCCTCACACACGATGATAAATGCCGAGATGTTGAGGATGAAATTCGGGGCCAGATCATGGAAATTTAGGCCGTAGTAGAACATGAGCCCCCGGACAAAGGGATGGAGTGGGAAGCCCAGTCCGCGGAGGAAGTGGGGAAGGAATACTACCCTCTCATGGGGCCTGGGGGTGGGGATGAGCTCTCCCTCGTCGGGGAGCCGGTGCGCGATGTTGCTGGACAAATATCCAGCGCTGCGCAGGTTCTGGATCTGCCCCTCCGTGACGGAGGAGGCCATCCACTTGCCTCCCGCTCCGGACATATTTCGAGAAGGTTGAGGTGAGATGTGCGGGCTTGGGCGCTGGAGCTCGAGTTCACAGAGATGGATAAGCCAAGGAGGAAGAAGGAGCGGGTAAAAGGGTTGGATCTTTATCCCCTTATATGGGCGGACAAATGTGTCCCCACCGGCCTGGTAAAACTCGCTTATCTCCCAAGCGCCGCAATCAATGGCACGGTTGGGTTACCCACGTCCGTATTGATGGGAATCCCGGAATAAGGGGAACACGATCTCTGCTTCGACAAGACGTGCCAAGGAAACCGCTTCTCTAAACGCGCTGAGGTGGTACAATAAAAACGATTCAAGTAAAGGCTTGGTAGTGGTGTGACGCCATGCCACCAAATACGTCAGCGGATTGAACTTGTGTAATATTATTCTCTCTACGGTGGTGCGTGGAATTTATTTTGCAGAGCCGGACACTATCCTGGTGTTCACAATCTTCTATAAATTATTCGGAGGAGGAACCCGCCTTGCAATGCTGAAGACAATATGCACGCCGGACTCATCGTCATTGAAGCCTGGTTCAGGGGCTACTGAGGGAGTCCCAGACTAGGGGGTGTCCGGATAGCCGAACTATCATCATCGGCCGGACTCCAAGACTATGAAGATACAAGATTGAAGACTTTGTCCCGTGTCCGGATGGGACTTTCCTTGGCGTGGAAGGCAAGCTTGGTGATACAGATGTGTAGATCTCCTACCATTGTAACCGACTCTGTGTAACCCTAGCCCTCACTAGTGTCTATATAACCGGATGGCTTTAGTCCGTAGGACGAACAACAATCATACCCTAGGCTAGCTTCTAGGGTTTAGCCTCCTTGATCTCGTGGTAGATCTACTCTTGTAACACACATCATCAATATTAATCAAGCAGGACGTAGGGTTTTACCTCCATCAAGAGGGCCCGAACCTGGGTAAAACATCGTGTCCCTTGTCTCCTGTTACCATCCGCCTAGACGCACAGTTCGGGACCCCCTACCCGATATCCGCCGGTTTTGACACCGACAGTGTTGATGTAGAAGCCCTCCGTGGTTGATTCCCCCTCCAGCAGAGTGCCGGTGAAGGCTCCAAGATGGGATCTCGCGGATACAGAAGGTTACGGTGGTGGAAATAGTTTTTCATGGTCGCCTCTGATGTTTTCGGGGTACGTGGGTATATATAGGAGGAAGAAGTACGTCGGTGGACGCCCGAGGGGCCCACGAGACAGGGGCGCGCCCAGCAGGGGGGTGCGCCCTCCACCCTCGTGGCTTCCTCGATTGCTTCTTGACTTGCATTCCAAGTCCTCTAGATGCGTTTGTTCCAAAAAGATCGCTAGTGAAGGTTTCATTCCATATGGACTCCGTTTGATATTCCTTTTCTTCGGAATACTGAAATAGGCAAAAAAAACAGCAATACGGGCTGGGCCTCCGGTTAGTAGGTTAGTCCCAAAAATGATATAATAGTGTAAAGTAAAGCCCATAACATCCAACACAGGTAATATAATAGCATGGAACAACCAAAAATTATAGATACGTTAGAGACGTATCAGGTATCTATGATTACTATGATGTGGAACAAATAGAAGAATTCATTGGTTTTATGGGTGCTTATGAGATTGAATCTTTGTTTAAAGAGTTTGAAGATTTTGATGATTTAGTTTATAGACCTGAAAATTTTGCTATACTTAAATATTGTTATGATAATTATGAACACAATTCCGATATTGATGCATTTATTGAGAAAGTCTCCGCTGTCCAAGAAAGAGACTAATATTTTGCAGGAGTCTATGGAAGAAGAAATTGATGAAACTGTGAGCTCATTGGATGAAAAAGATGATGAGGAGAGCGAAGCACAAAAGGAGGAACGTCAAGCGTGCGTAGAGTTGTATCGGTGGTTGATAGAACTTGAGGGAATATTTGCTCTACCTTTAGCTCCTCGTTGGGTTCGACACTCTTACTTATCGAAAGAGGCTACAATTGATCCCCTATACTTGTGGGTTATCAGTGTCAAAACTGGCAGATCTCGGGTAGGGGGGCCCAAGATGTGTGTCTAAGGATCAATGGTAACAATGGACGAATGGACACAATGTTTACCCAGGTTCGGGCCCTCTTAAAGGAGGTAAAACCCTACGTCCTGCTTGATTGTATTCGATGAGTATAGGGGTTACAAGAGTTGATCTACCTCGAGATCGTAATGGCTAAACCCTAGCTTGTCTAGCCTATGAGTATTATCACGATAGCCTCTACGGACTAACCCCTCCGGTTTATATACACACCAGAGGGGCCTAGGGTTTGTACAAAGTCAGGTTCACAAGGGAAAGAAACAACACATTCGAACTCTAATATTGTCGTCCACGCATACAGGAGCCCTTCCCGAACACAGAGTGATGGTCCTTAGCTTTATCCTCACAACCCTTCCAGTCCGGCCCACATCCTAGAGCCGGACACCTGAGGACCCCCGAAACCAGGACTCCCAATAGCCCCCGAACTTGCCTTCAATGATGATGTAGTATGCGGATTAATGTCTTCAGCTTTGCAAGGTGGGTTCTCCACCATACTCCGGAATTGATGATAGTCCGGCATCGGCTTTTGAGCCCAGTCTTTATAATTCTTCCCTATTGTCGCCTCGATTCCCACGTGTTTGAGTGAATGCGAATGATCCATCCTTTTTTACAATTTAACCCTTCACCAGGCGCAGGTGGCGCCTATATAACGAGGATAGATCCCCAAACACCACCTCATATTGCCCAAAGAGCACCAAAGAAAACCATGAAAAACTTCGAACCATGGCAAGTGCCCCTGGCTCCTCCTCCCGCTCCCATGGTCCTCAAGAGGGGGACTGGCAACGCTGCTCAGAATCCCACCTTCAGCTGAGTCGGCTCCAGACACAAGGGTATCTCCCCCCGCGGATCTAGTCCCCGTGCGGGCGGGATTAGCTTCCATGGGCGACAACGTGTTAGCCGATAATTTCCCCAACCCCAACCAAGAGGAGAGGGTGTGCTTCACTTCGTTCCTCCTAAGCGGCATAGGATTCCCAATCCACCCCTTCCTTAGGGGTCTATTAGATTTCTATGGGATCCAGCTGCAAAATCTCACACCAGGTTCTATTCTGCACATGTCTGGTTTCGTCGCTCTCTGCGAGCTATTTTTAGGCTGCGAGGCTCATTTCAAACTATGGAGAAAGTTCTTTTGCCTCGTCCCCCGCCATCAAGGCGGAGGGTCTATATTTGAAGTGGGCGGTGCCGAGGTATGGCATATAGCTAGATCCGGCTACCTTGTCGGGACTCTAAGGAGGGGATCCGAAGAGTGGTCTTCGGAATGGTTTTATATCAAAAATGTCCCCCTTTCGGACCCAGTTCGACGTGGTCTTCCCCAATTCTCCAGTGCTCCTCTGAAGAAACTGCTTAACTGGCGCCCCAAGTGTCCCAAGCAAGAGGACAGTGTCGAGGTAATGACATTGGTAAGCAAGATCAGACTCCTTGCCCATTCCGGACTCTCCATCATCGAAGTCATGGCCATCGCGATAAAATGATGCATCCAGCCTCTCCAATCCAGAGTAGCCCCTTTATGGTTCTATAACGGGAAGGACGATGCATCTCGTAATAGGCGAGAGGGTCCGGACAACCAAGCCGCTCTGGCCGCCATGCTAGCTGACCTATCTAAGGGGGAGGAAGAAGATTTTACCCTCTTGAATTGTCGGGAAGGCTTTTCTATGTACAACCCCATCGAATGGGTAAGTTGATCCTTTGTGAGCATTTATTTTTCCCTTATCATTAGGATTCACTAATCCAACTACATTCGTTGCCTTTAAGCAGTAATGGAGGAAGGTGGTCGAGAACATCCATTGCCCCCCTCTTCAGCCAGAGGACAATGCTTGCAACGAGGACCCCAGCTTCCACAAGGATCCGAATATGTTTGTAGAATTCGAAGATGGGGTCTATTACCAGGCGAGCCTTGATGACTTGGAGGTAGCCATTATGGCCGACTACCCCGACCTCTACCCGTTCGTGAAGGTAATTTTTTGGAAATCATTTTTAAAATAAAGATACCCATCCTCACATCTCACCCACCGTACTGAACCACGTTTTCCAGGATTGATACTCAGCGAGCCGTACCCAGGGAGGGGCGACCAAAAGAAAGACAGTGCCTTCACGGGGCGAGCGTGCGAAACGAAAGAAAACCGGGAGTGCCACTAAGCCTCCTCCGTCACCAAGGAGGTATATTCCTCACTTCAAGTCTGGGTACCAAGCCGAATTTTAGGAGAGGTACACGGAGAACCGTACCAAAGATCCCGGCCAGCCGAGCTGCGGCCAATCTGGGCGCCGAAATCGTCAACTAGGACGGGGGCTAATACAGGGGTGGTGCCGACTCATCCACCTCAAGAGGATTCGAATGACATACCCGTCACCAATTCCGAAGTGGAGAGTGATACGTCTCCAACATATCTATAATTTATGAAGTATTCATGCTATTGTATTATCCATCTAGGATGTTTTATATGCATTTATATGCTAGTTTATATGATTTTTGGGACTAACCTATTAACCTAGAGCCCAGTGCCAGTTTCTGTTTTTTCCTTGTTTTTGAGTTTTACAGAAAAGGAATACCAAATAGAGTCCAATTGACGTGCCAATTTTTGACGAATTTTTATGGACCGAAAGAAGCCCCTAGAGTGCAAGAGTTGGGCTAAAACAGTCCCAGGCTGCCCACAAGGGTGAGGGGCGCCCCACCCCCCTGGGGTACGCCCCCTGCCTCGTGGACAGCCCGGAGACCCCCCCTGACGTGATACCTACGCCAAAAATTCCTATAAATACTTAAACCTCCAGAAAATAACCTAGATCGGGAGTTCCGCCGCTGCAATCATCTGTAGCCACCAAAAACCTCTCGGGAGCCCGTTCTGGCACCCTGCTGGAAGGGGAATCCATCATCGGTGGCCATCTTCATCATCTCGTTGCTCTGGATGACGAGGAGGGAGTAGTTCACCCTCGGGGCTGAGGGTATGTACCAGTAGCTATGTGGTTGATCTCTCTCTCTCTCTCTCTCTCGTGTTCTTGAGATGGTACAATCTTGATGTACCGCGAGCTTTGCTATTATAGTTGGATCTTATGATGTTTCTCCCCCTCTACTCTCTTGTGATGAATTGAGTTTTCCCCTTGAAGTTGTCTTGTCGGATTGAGTCTTTAAGGATTTGAGAACACTTGATGTATGTCTTGCATGTGCTTATCTGTGGTGACAATGGGATATTCATGTGACATACTTGATGTATGTTTTGGTGATCAACTTGTGGGTTCAATGACCTTATCCATAGGGGTTGGCACACGTTTTCGTCTTGACTCTCCGGTAGAAACTTCGGGGCACTCTTTGAAGTACTTTGTGTTGGTTGAATAGATGAATCTGAGATTGTGTGATGCATATCGTATAATCATGCCCTGAGTTGACATTGGAGTATCTAGGTGACATTAGGGTTTTGGTTGATTTGTGTCTTAAGGTTTTATTCTAGTACGAACTCTATGATAGATCGCATGGAAAGAATAGCTTCGTGTTATTTTACTACGGACTCTTGAATAGATCGACCCGAAAGGATAACTTTGAGGTGGTTTCGTACCCTACGATAATCTCTTCGTTTGTTCTCCGCTATTAGTGACTTTGGAGTGACTCTTTGTTGCATGTTGAGGGATAGTTATATGATCCAGTTATGTTATTATTGTTGAGAGAACTTGCACTAGCGAAAGTATGAACCCTAGGCCTTGTTTCCTAGCATTGCAATACCGTTTAGCTCACTTTTATCATTAGCTACCTTGCTGTTTTTATATTTTCAGATTACAAATACTCATATCTACCATCCATATTGCACTTGTATCACCATCTCTTCGCCAAACTAGTGCACCTATACAATTTACCATTGTATTGGGTGTGTTGGGGACACAAGAGACTCTTTGTTATTTGGCTGCAGGGTTGTTTGAGAGAGACCATCTTCATCCTACGCCTCCCACAGATTGATAAACCTTAGGTCATCCACTTGAGGGAAATTTTCTACTGTCCTACAAACCTCTGCACTTGGAGGCCCAACAACGTCTACAAGGAGAAGGTTGCGTAGTAGACATCAAGATCTTTTCTGGCGCCGTTGCCAGGGAGGTGAGTGCTTGAAGGTATATCTTTAGATCTTGCAAGCAAATCTTTTTGTTTCTTGTTTTATCACTAGTTTAGTCTATAAAAGAAAATAAAAATGGAATTGAGTTTGCCTCATACGCTTCATCTTTTTAATGTCTTTAGTGAAAATGATGGTAAGGAAAATTGTGCTCTAGTGCTAGAAGAAGAAGTCTATAAAATGTTTGGCACTAAATCTTTGAATGAAGAGCATGATTGCAATGTTATTAGTATGAACTCTTTGAATACCCATGATGCTAATGATATGCAAAGCTACAAGCTTGGGGAAGCTATGTTTGATAAAGATGGTATTTTTTGTCCCCCAAGTTTTGATGAGCAAATTTATTATGATGAAAGCATGCCTCCTATTTATGATGATTATTGTGATGACATGTATGCTATAAAGAATAAAGATAACCATGAAACTTGTCATCTTGATTTTAACTTTCAATTGGATTATGCTTCACATGATAGTTATTTTGTTGGGTTTGCTCCCACTACTATTGATAAGAATAAATTTGCTGATGTGGAGAGTAGTAAAATTTCTATGCAAGTAGATCATGAAAAGAATGCTTTATGTGCTGGTTATATTGTCGAATTCATTCATGATGCTACTGAAAATTATTATGAGGGAGGAATATATGCTTGTAGGAGTTGCAATGATATCAAGTTTCCTCTCTATGTGCTAAAAGTTTTAAAGTTATGCTTGTTTTGCCTTCCTATGCTAGTTGATTATTGTTCCTATAAGTTGTTTGCTCACAAAATCCCTATGCATAGGAAGTGGGTTAGACTTAAATGTCGTAGTCATATTCTTCATGATGCTCTCTTTGTGTTTCAATTCTTATCTTTTATGTGAGCATCATTGAAATCATCATGCCTAGCTAGGGGCGTTAAACGATAGCGCTTGTTGGGAGGCAACCCAATTTTATTTTTGTCCCTTGCTTTTTGCTGCTGTTTAGTAATAAATAATTCATATATCCTCTGGTTAGATGTGGTTTCATGTTTTAGTTAGTGTTTGTGCCAAGTAGAACCTTCGGGAAGACTTGGGTGAAGTCTATGCGATCTTGCTGTAAAAAACAGAAACTTTTGCGCTCACGAGATTAGCTGCCCTTTTTTACTGGAGAGTGATTTTAGGTTGATTATTTTTGCAGATGATTAATAGATAAATTCCTCAGGTCCACAAATTTATTTCAGAATTTTTGGAGTTACATAAGTATTCGAATGATACAGATTACTACAGACTATTTTGTTTTTGATAGATTCTGTTTTCTATGTGTTGTTTGCTTATTTTGATGAATCTATGAGTAGTTGGAATACAGTATATATTACACCAATATGAATTTAAAATGAATTCACAACAGTACCTAAGTGGTGATTTATTTTCCTATACTAACGGAGCTTACGAGTTTTCTGTTGAGTTTTGTGTTGTGAAGTTTTCAAGTTTTGGGTAAAGATTCGATGGACTATGGAATAAGGAGTGGCAAGAGCCTAAGCTTGGGTATGACCAAGGCACCCCAAGGTAATATTCAAGGATAACCAAGAGCCTAAGCTTGGGGATGCCCCGGATGGCATCCCCTCTTTCGTCTTCGCTCATCGGTAACTTTACTTGGAGCTATATTTTTATTCACAACATGATATGGGTTTTGCTTGGAGCGTCATTTTCTTTTGTTCGTATTTGCTTTCTGTTATTTAGAATAATGTTTTGCATCTATATTTTCAAAAAAATGTCAAGGATAGCTTTTACCATGTTTATTTTGAAAGTGTACATGTTGTTGTTTCAAAACAGAAAGTTTACCGCTGTTGCAAAAATTCCCTAGAAAAGTCAGGGAATGATATAATATTGAAACTTTTTGCATATTGAGCTCTGATAAATATTCTACAGTGCACTATTTTTTCATAATTTTTGGAGTTAGGGAAGTATGATGGATCTTGCATTCTTTACAAACTATACTGTTTTGGCAGATTGTTGTTATGTTTGCATTGTTTGCATTTGTTTGCTTGTTTAATGATTCTATTTGAGGATAGGAGTATTAAATATGCAAAGACATTTAGTATGCAATGTTTAATAATAATTTTTGTGATTTTGTACAGTAGATAATGATAAGGTTATTGCGTTGATTTATACTAACTTATCTCATGAGTTCTTGTTGAGTTTGGTGTGGATGAAGCTTTCGAGATTTAGGAAACCGAGATATAAAAGGAATTAAGGAGACACAAAAGCTCAAGATTGGGGATTCCCAAGGCATCCCAAGATAATATTTCAAGAAGTCTCAAGCATCCAAGCTTGGGGATGCCCCGGTAGGCATCCCAGCTTTCTTCTTCAACAATTATCGGTTATTATCGGTCGAACCTAAGTTTTTGCTTCTTCACATGAGTCGTGCTATCCTTGCAATGCCATTTTATTTTGTTTTGCTTGCTATTTTAATAAAATACCAAGATCTAAAATACTTAAATGAGATAGAGTCCTCACATAGCTAAATAATTATTTGACTACTCATTGATCTTCACTTATATCTTTTTGGAGTAGTTTGTCATTTACTTATATACTTCACTTAGATCCTATGAGTAAATGGTTAAATGAGTTGAATATCATAAATCTGAAATTATATATGTTTCAAATTCTTACCCCATGGGGAGTAATGACTTCACATATAATAAGTAGAGGTGGTAAATTTATTGAATGTTAGCAAACATTGTATTGGTCACTTGAACAATTCATGAAAGAATATTGAAGGAAGAGAGATTTCACATATAAATATACTATCTTGGACATCTTTTGTAATTGTGAGCACTCATTAAAATATGACATGCTAAAAAGTTGATGTTGGACAGGGAAGACAATGCATTGGGTTATGTTTTCCTATATCTGAAAAGTTATATTATCTTGGATCATCCAACATGTTGAGCTTTCCTTTCCCTCTCATGGTAGCCAAATTCTTTGCACCAAGTAGAAATACTACTTGTGCTTCCAAACATCTTTTAAACCAGTTTTGCCATGAGAGTCCACCATACCTACCTATGGATTGAGTAAGATCCTTCAAGTAAGTTGTCATCGGTGCATGGAATAAAAATTTCTCTCTAACTATGTATGATCTATTAGTGCGAAGAAAATCAGCTTTATACGAACTTGTGATAGGGAAGAAATAAAAGCGATAGACTGCATAATAAAGGTCTTTATCACAAGCGGCAATATAAAGTGACGTTCTTTTGCATTAAGATTTTGTGCATCCAACCACAAAGTGCATGACAACCTCTGCTTCCCTCTGCGAAGGGCCTATCTTTTACTATTATCTTCTACCCTTGTACAAGAGTCATGGTGATCATCACCTTTCCTTTTTACACTTTTTCCTTTGGCAAGCACTCTATGTTGGGGTGATCCGGATATATATATCCACTTGGATGTAGGCATTCATAAATTATTATTGTTGACATTACCCTTGAGGTAAAAGGTTGGGAGGCGAAACTATAAGCCCCTATCTTTCTCTGTGTCCGATTAAAACTTTGAACCAATAAATATGACGTGAGTGTTAGCAATTGTGAAAGATTAAATGATAGTTGAGTATGTGGAGTTTGCTGAATCAAAGCTCTGACATAGACCCTTCCCGAAAATAAGATGAATTGCAATTGTTTGATGGCTAAGGGCACGGTTTGTTAGTTTTCAAGAAAGTTTATGATCTATACTTCAACGTGTGAATAGCTTGTTACTTGATCATGAGAAGTTTTATGAGATGAGCTACTGCTATGACATATAATGATGCTAGAAAAGGTGATTGAAATTATCATTGATCAAACTCGTGCACCTGCTAGCATTCAGACTTCATAAATTATTTCTTTTATCATTTACCTACTCGAGGACGAGCAGGAATTAAGCTTGGGGATGCAGATACATCTCCAACGTATCTATAATTTATGAAGTATTCATGCTATTATATTATCCAGCTAGGATGTTTTATATGCATTTATATGCTATTTTATATGATTTTTTGGACTAACCTATTAACCTAGAGCCCAGTGCCAGTTTCTGTTTTTTCCTTGTTTTTGAGTTTTATAGAAAAGGAATACCAAACGGAGTCCAATTGACGTGCCAATTTTTGATGAATTTTTATGGACCAAAAGAATCCCCTCGAGTGCAAGAGTTGGTCCAGAAGAGTCCCAGGCTTCCCATGAGGGTGGGGGTGCACCCACCCCCCTGGGGCGCGCCCCCTACCTCGTGGACAGCCCGGAGACCCCCTGACGTGAGACCTACGCCAAAAATTCCTATAAATACTGAAACCTCCAGAAAATAACCTTGATCGGGAGTTCCGCCACCGCAAGCCTCTGTAGCCACCAAAACCTCTCAGGATCCCGTTCCCTCACCCTGCCGGAGGGGGAATCCATCACCGGTGGCCATCTTCATCATCCCGGCGCACTGCATGGCAAGGATGGAGTAGTTCACCCTCGGGGCAGAGGGTATGTACCAGTAGCTATGTGTTTGATCTCTCTCTCTCTCTCTCTCTCGTGTTCTTGAGGTGGTACGATCTTCATGTATCGCGAGCTTTGCTATTATAGTTGGATCTTATGATGTCTCTCCCCCTCTACTCTCTTTTGATGAATTGAGTTTTCCCCTTGAAGTTGTCTTGTCGGATTGAGTCTTTAAGGATTTGAGAACAGTTGATGTATGTCTTGCATGTGCTTATCTGTGGTGACAATGGGATATTCACGTGATCTACTTGATGAATGTTGTGGTGATCAACTTGCGGGTTCAATGAACTTATGCATAGGGGTTGGCACACGTTTTCGTCTTGACTCTCCGGTAGAAAAGTACTTTGTGTTGGTTGAATAGATGAATCTAAGATTGTGTGATACATATCGTATTATCATGCCCAGGGATACTTGAGGTGACATTGGAGCATCTAGGTGACATTAAGGTTTTGGTTGATTTGTGTCTTAAGGTGTTATTCTAGTACAAACTCTATGATAGATCGAACGGAAAGAATAGCTTTGTGTTATTTTACTAGGGACTCTTGAATAGATCGATCCGAAAGGATAACTTTGAGGTGGTTTCGCACCCTATGATAATCTCTTCGTTTGTTCTCCGCTATTAGTGACTTTGGAGTGACTCTTTGTTGCATGTTGACGGATAGTTATATGATCCAGTTATGTTATTATTGTTGAGAGAACTTGCACTAGTGAAAGTATGAACCTAGGCCTTGTTTCCTTGCATTGCAATACCATTTATGCTCACTTTTATAATTAGTTGTCTTGCTGTTTTTATATTTTCATATTACAAATACTCATATCTACCATCCATATTGCACTTGTATCACCATCTCTTTGCCGAACTAGTGCACATATACAATTTACCATTGTATTGGGTGTGTTGGGGACACAAGAGACTCTTTGTTATTTGGTTGCAGGGTTGTTTGAGAGAGACCATCTTCATCCTACGCCTCCCACGGATTGATAAACCTTAGGTCATCCACTTGAGGGAAATTTGCTACTATCCTACAAACCTCTGCACTTGGAGGCCCAACAACGTCTACAAGGAGAAGGCTGCGTAGTAGACATCAGAGAGTCGATGAATCATCGACGCTTAAAAGAGACCATACGTGCCCCGGCCTTCTCTAAGAAGGAATTTGCCGCTCTCAGCACTGTGGACGCATATATCCGAGCTGCCCGGGACGGACTTACTGGAGTTACTCGCCTGTTCTCGAAGGATATACATGTGAAAATTTGTGCAAATTTAATAGATATGTACCAGTAGCCCACGAGACTTAAATCGGTTAGGACTAACTAATTTGAGGATCGTTTGAACTGTAGGTTCTCAAACAAAAGAATAGCGCACTGTCCTGGGAACTCGAAACAAACTAGACACAGTTGAATGCTGTTGTCGCCGAGCTTGAAGAGATGAAGCACGCTCTGATGACCGGAGGCAAAAATAAGAAACTGGAGGAGGAAGTAAATAAGCAAGCTAAAGATATAAAGAGCTTAAAGGCTCAACTCTCGGATGCGCAGAAGGAAACTCAGAAGTTAAAGGGCGACAAATTCGGTATGACTCTAGAACCATCCAGAGGACTTTATATGGTCCTATAAGACGGAGTGTAATAATGATGTTCTTGGAGGTCTGTTAACCGGCTATCACGAAGAAGAAGTGTCCGGGTTCCAAGGAGACGTTCTAAAAGAACTGAAAGTGCACTAGCGGGCCCAAAAAGCCATGAAGAGTATGATCAAAGCCCTATGGCCATCCGATGTCCTCCGGAAAGTATGGAGGGGTTGGCGGACCTCTTCAAGGGTGCTCGGCGTCGCCTTGAGTTATGGAAGACGTCCGCATGCTGGGAAGGTGCGCGAATGGCATGGGCAATGGTCAAGACGCGCTACACTGGACTTGGTCCGAATCATATGTCCCGAGTTGGACCTCAGGGACCAGGTGGAAAAGAAATTCCTGTAAGCTTGGTATATGACCAAGTTATGATTGCGGCGAAGTATTCGCAAGAAGACTGCAAGCTAGATAGTCTTATAGATTATGTAGAAAAATAGTAGGCATTTGATTCGATGTAACAATTTACTTTATCATCAAACTTTTATCTCCAGCCGAACTTTGTAAAAAAAATTCATCGCAGGCCTTAGGCTTTAACCTCCTAACCAAGAAGTTGGAGTGTTTCCGGATACTCATAAGACATATTTAGTATGCTCGGAAACCAGGCAATCCGGTCATATTGCTCAAATAGACAAAATGTGTTCGGGGAGTTATGTTATATTACCACTTAACGCAAGAAACATCTTCCAAGGAAAATAGTTTCGTTATGGGTTCCTTTCCTTGGGTGGGCATGCTTGAGTATGCATGCCTAGGCTTGTACTTAAATTATGGACAGCCTATCCCGTATTTGTTGCAGATGCAAAATAGTCCGTTGTTTTTTGCCGACCAATTATTCCCTTAAGAACGCTAGCTTTTGGCTTCACCCATCTGAGGTACAGGTCCGGATAATCCGTTGTAACAATCGCAGAGGTACTCCCTTTACACCCTAGCCGAACAAGCGGTAACGTAGGGTATAAGCACAGGAGCAAGGCAACCCATCTTGGCAAAAACTTAAGTCATAGAGGTGCATATAATGGCAAAAGATGTATAAAACAATCTACATAGACAATTCAAGCTATATGCTTTTAATTATAATAAGCTTCATAAATAAGCCCCCAAGTATAATGGGTTGTATACATTTAAAGATGTGTGCCCCTAATAGTGTGGTAGATCCGGACACTCCCTGGGATATAAAAAGGAAAAATGAAAAAAGAGAAGAGGAAGTAAAATCTTAGTCAAACTAAAATATAAAGAGGCCGAATTATTCATAAAATCTTTGGAGTCGCGCGACGTTCCATGGGTTCGGCTCAAGGCGATTATCCGCTGCATTGCGAAGGCGATAGTTTCCTCCTGTAAGGACTTCATCTATGATGAAGGGCCCCTCCCATTTTGGTTTGAGCTTGTCCTTTTTCTTTTCTGGGAGGTGTAAAACAAGTTCGCCGACATTGTATGTCTTAGCCTGCACTTCTCTGCTTTGGTATTGCCTGGCCTGCTGTTGATAGAATGCGGAACGAGCCTTTGCAATGTCGCGCTCTTCTTCAAGTCCATCTAGGTCATCCTACTGATCTAGTTCGACTTCTCGCTCTTCGTACATGCGCACTCAAGGTGAGTCATGAATGATATCGCAGGGCAATACAGCCTCTGCGCCATACACCATAAAGAAGGGTGTGTATCCGGTCGTTCGATTGGGCGTGGTCCGCAGCCCCCAAAGTACGGAATCGAGTTCCTCAACCCAGTGCTTATCGGATTCTCGTAAGGAGCGCACTAGTTTGGGCTTAATGCCGCTCATGATCAAACCATTGGCCCGTTCAACTTGGTCGTTTGTTTGAGGGTGGTATACAGATGCATAGTCGAGTTTAATGCCCAACTTAGCGCACCAGGTTTTCACCTCATCAGCTGTAAAATTGGAGCCATTATCAGTGATGATACTGTGCGGGACACCATAATGATGCACCACGTCGGATATAAAATCAATCAATGGCCCTGCTTCAGCTGTTTTTACTGGTTTGGCTTCTATCCATTTAGTGAATTTATCGACCATCACCAGTAAATATTTCTTTTTGTGGCTACCCCCTTTAAGGGGACCGACCATATCAAGCCCCCAAACCGCAAAGGGCCAGGTAATGGGGACTGTTCTTAAGGCAGTAGGAGGCATATGACTTTGGTTGGCAAAAAGCTGACAGCCCACACAATGTTGGACAAGGGCCTATGCGTCTGCCTGGGCTGTTGGCCAGAAAAAAATTGTCCTGAAAGCTTTGATTACGAGGGCCCAAGCTGCGGCATGATGACCACCCAGACCAGCATGTATTTCTGCCAAGAGTTGTCGTCCCTCCTCTTCGGAGATGCACCTTTCAAGGACTGCGATGGTGCTCTTTTTGTATAGTTCTCCCTCATGCACTTTAAAGGCTTTAGAGCACCGAACTATGCAACGGGCTTCGTTCTGATCATCGGGAAGCTCCTGCCTATTAAGCTAGGTTAGGAAGGGTTCGGTCCAAGGAGCAATAACAACCATGATCTTATGAGCAGATGGTGTTATTTTGATATCCGATCCCCCGACGATATCTGTCTTGTGTTCAACTGCTGAGGGTGTGACCAGGTCCGTACTTGATTCTCTGCTCTCGCCCTGCCATACTACGGATGGCTTGAAAAGCCTTTCCACAAAGGTATTAGGTGGCACAGGGTTGCGCTTAGCGCCCATGCGAGCGAGGATGTCGGTTGCCTGGTTACTATCCCGAGCGACGTGATGGAATTTAAGTCCCTCGAATCGAGCTGATATTTTTAATACAACATTTCGGTATGCCGCCCTTTGCATCAAACTCTCCATTGATCTGGGAATTGCAAGGTTCGAATCGCCGCGCACCTCGAGGCATTGTATACCCATGGAGACAGGCATGCGAAGACCATGCAGGAGCGCCTCGTATTTGGCTTCATTCTTGGAGTCTGTATACATGATTTGTAACACGTAGCGGACTTTGTCCCTAGTGGGGGATGCCAAGATGACGCCACCCCCTAGTCCGGCTAGCATTTGGCCCCGTCAAAGTACATAGTCTAGTTGGAGTATGAACTGTACTCTTTAGGGAGTTCGGCTTCCGTCCATTCGGCGACAAAGTCGGCCAGCACCTAAGATTTAATAGCCCGGCATGGCTTGTATGCTATGTCGAACGGCAAAAGTTCGATGACCCATTTGTCTATGCGGCCGGTGGCATCCCTCTTGTTGATAATGTCGTTAAGTGGTACTTCTGATGCCACTGTGATTGAACACTCTTGAAAATAGTGTTGTAGTTTTCGCGATGCCATGAAGACCGTGTATGCTATCTTTTGGTAGTACGGGTATCGGGATTTGCATGGTGTAAGAACCTCCGATACATAATAGACTGGTTTTTGGGTGGGCAATTTATGTCCCTCTTCCCCTCGTTCAACAACGAGTACGACACTGACTACCTAGTTGGTTGCCGAGATATACAGCAACATAGGCTCGCCAACACCTGGGGCAACAAGAATTGGGTTGCTTGCGAGTAGGGCCTTGATTTCTTCCAATCCGGCTATGGCAGCATCCGTCCATTCAAAGCTATCAGTGCGTCTTAGTAGCTTGTAGAGTGGTAATGCTTTTTCTTGTAATCTGGAGATGAAGCGGCTCAAGGCCGCGATGCACCCTGCTAGTTTTTGGACATGCTTTAACTTGGTTGGTATAGCCAATTGTGACAAGGCTCTTATCTTAGCTAGGTTTGCTTCAATTCCTCTATGGTAAACAATGAACCCTAGAAGTTTTCCGTCTGGAACACCGAAGACACATTTCTCCGGATTGAGCTGTATGTCGTATGCCTGGAGATTTTAAAAAGTGAGGCGAAGATCGTCGACTAGTATTTCGGCGTGTTTTGTCTTGATGACCACGTCGTCCACATATGCTTCGACTATTTTGCTGATTTGTTTTTCCAAGCATGTTTGAATCATACGTTGGTAAGTGGCCCCGGCATTTTTAAGTCCGAAGGGCATAGTGTTGAAGCAGAAAGGGTCGTACGGGGTGATGAACGTTGTCGCAGCCTGATCCAATTCCTTCATTTTAATCTGATGGTATCTAGAATAAGCATCTAGGAAACGCAATGAATCGTGTCCTGCAGTTGCGTCAATGATCTGGTCAATGCGGGGCAACGGGAAAGCACCTTTAGGGCAAACCTTGTTGAGGTCTTTGAAGTCGACACAAAGGCGCCAGGATTTGTCCTTCTTTGGTACCATGACCAAGTTGGCTAACCAATATAGATGTTTGATTTCCCTGATGAACCTGGCTTCTAGTAGTTTGGCTAGCTCTTCTCCCATAGTTTGATGCTTGGGTTTGGAAAATCACCGCAGTGTCTGCTTCATGGGTTTGAACCCCTTTATTATGTTTAGGCTGTGTTTGGCCAGCCTGCGTGGGATGCCCGGCATATCTGAAGGGTGCCAAGCAAAAATATCCCAGTTTTCATGCAAGAATGTGCGTAAGGTGGCATCCACTACCGAACCCATCTGTGCTCCGATAGTCGTTGTCTTGTTCTTGTTGGGGTCCGTCGGGTGCACTTGAAATTTAACTATTTCCTCTGCTGGCTTGAAAGAGGTGGATTTAGGTCTCTTGTCGAGGATCACATCGTCCTTGTCCACCGTGGACCGTAGGGCAGTCAATTCTTCGGCCGCTAGGGCTTCGGATAACGCCTCGAGGGCCAAGGATGCGGTTTTGTTTTCGGCGCGGAGTGCTTTGTCCGGGTCGCTCGAGATTGTGATGATTCTGTTGGGTCCGGGCATTTTAAGCTTCATATACCTATAATGGGGTATAGCCTGGAAGCGTGAGAAGGTGTCCCGTCCAAGGATGGCGTGATACCCACTGCTGAAGGGGACCACATGAAAGAGCAACTCTTCGGACATGTAGTTTCCGGGCGTGCCGAACACCACATCCAATGTAATTCTCCCAGAGCATCGTGCTTCTCGACTAGGGATGATACCGCGAAACCACGCCCCGGGATCAGCGGCGGCGACCCGACATGGCCCTGTAGCGAGTCTGCGCCCGCCACTCTGTGACGGAAGCAACGGCGTGCCACAGCAACGGGCCGTCCGCGGGACCCGCACCCGACAGGTTCCAGTAGCCGGTGGGCCCTACTAGCCAACATGAGGCAATGACGCCGGGGTCCCACGCCCATGAATCTTTACCATTGTAACCCTGGGGGGCGGCTATAAGATCCGCAAGAGCCCTCCATGCAAGGCATGACTATTTGCTTTCACGCACACGCACGCGCACACGCGCACGCACACACACACACACACTCACACATACATACACACACACACACACACTTAGGAGAGGTGAAAGTGCAACTATTCCTAGGTGGTTTTGGTAATTCCTAACAACATATAGCTCATTGAGCTAACACTATTTCAAGATAAATATTTCAGGAAAAGCTCAATGAATGGCATGGCATGGATGAGAAACGTGGACCCCTCAAAATGCTAAGGATTAAAGGATTGGCTCAAGCTCAAAGCTCAAGACTCTACATTTTATATTTTAGTGATCCAAGATCACATTGAGTCTATAGGAAAAGCCAATACTATCAAGGAGGGATGAGGTGTTGCTTAATGAGGTTCTTGCTCAAAGTGCTTAGTGATATGCTCCAAAACCCTCAACTACTTTCTGACATCCACATATGACCTAAACCAAAAGTCAAACTCGGCCCCACCGATTCTTTCTATCCGGCACCACCGAGTTCAGATGTCTTAGTCACTGCCAGAAACCCTAGGCAAATCGGTCTCACCGATAGGGATCTCGGTCTCACCGAGATGGGATTATAATCTCTCTGTTTCCCTTCGTAACGTTCGGTACTACCGAGATGAGCGATCGGTCCCACCGAGATTGCAATGTAAACTCTCTGTTTCCCTTTCGTAACATTTCGGTCCCACCGAAATAAGCGAACCGGTCCCACCGAGTTTACCTGACCAACTCTCTGGTTAGCTTATTACCAAAATCTGTCTCACCGAGTTTGTGTAATCGGTCTCACCGAGATTACGTTATGCCCTAACCCTAACCATATCGGTCCTACCGAGTTGCATGTCGGTCCCACCAAAATCCTAACGGTCACTAGATTTGCTGAATCGGTCCAACCGAGTTTCTCAATTCGGTCCCACCAAGATTGGCAAGTTGTGTGTAACGGTTAAATTTTGCGAGGAGGCTATATATACCCCTCCACCTCCTCTTCATTCATAGAGAGAGCCATCATAACAAACCTACACTTCCAACTTACATTTTCTAAGAGAGAACCACCTACTCATATGTTGAGACCAAGATATTCCATTCCTACCATATGAATCTTGATCTCTAGCCTTCCCCAAGTTGCTTTCCACTCAAATCTTCTTTCCACCAAATCCATATCCTGTGAGAGAGAGTTGAGTGTTGGGGAGACTATCATTTGAAGCACAAGAGCAAGGAGTTCATCATCAACACACCATTTGTTACTTCTTGGAGAGTGGTGTCTCCTAGATTGGCTAGGTGTCACTTGGGAGCCTCCGACAAGATTGTGGAGTAGAACCAAGGAGTTTGTAAGGGCAAGGAGATCGCCTACTTCATGAAGATCTACCGCTAGTGAGGCAAGTCCTTCGTGGGCGACGGCCATGGTGGGATAGACAAGGTTGCTTCTTCATGGACCCTTCTTGGGTGGAGCCCTTCGTGGACTCGAGCAGCTGTTACCCTTCGTGGGTTGAAGTCTCCATCAACGTGGATGTACGATAGCACCACCTATCGGAACCACGACAAAAACATCCATGTCTCCAATTGCGTTTGAATTCTCCAAACCCTTCCCTTTACATTTTTGCAAGTTGCATGTTGTAAGTGCATCTAGTGCCACCCCTAGTTGGTTTTGGAGTATTAACGACAAAGTTGGTTGAGGGACTAATGCGTTTGTGAGAATTGCAGGATAACGCAGGTAGTGTCCCTCATTGATTCGGTTTACCTACCGGAGATGACCCCTAAAAATGTATGAAGACATTGAAGACAATGGTGGTATGAGAAGATATTCATATTGAAGACTATGACATGAGAAGACATTGCGTGAAGACTATGGAGCGTGAAGACGTGTGGATTCATTGCTTCCTTTTCATCTTTGTTGAGTCATAGGAACCACCGTACTGTTAAGTGGGGTCCAAGTGAACTAAGTCAGAGTGACTGAAGTGATGCTCAACTCAAATCCTATGTCTTCGAGTGAAGACAATGAGAGCAAACCTTATCCAGAGCTGGATGAGTCAGCTTTGCTTGTAGCCCAAGTAGAGTTGCCACGTGTGTTTGAAATCTGACCGTTGGAACACGTGTCAGTTCCTTAGTGACCCAGGGTCATTTTGGACAAATCAGGCCGGGTTGCCTAGTGGCTATAAATAGCCCACCCCCTACACCATAAATTGGTGGTTGCTCAGAGTTTGTACATGGCTTTTGTCGTTTGAGAGCAACCCACCTCGAAGCATTTGAGAGAGAGAAAAATCCTTGCGAGGACAAAGCCCAAACACCCAGAGCCAAAGAGTGTTAGGCATCACTAAAGTCTTTCTGTCTGTGTGACCTGAAGACTTATTACACTTGAGGACTGTGTATCCTCCAGCCGGTTAGGCGTCGCGTTCTGAGCATCCAAGAGTCATTGTGGATTGCCGGGTGAACAAAGTCTGTGAAGGTTTGGAAGTCTACCTTGAAGACTTGCCAGAGTGATTGGGGGAGGACTAAGTGTCCTTAGCTCAAGGGGAATAAGGTGAAGACATGGTCTTCTGAGTTGAATCTCAGCCTCCCTAACCAGACGTACAGTTGTCACAGCAACTGGAACTAGTCCAACAAATCTTGTGTCTTCAACAAGTGACTGGTTCTATCTCTTCCCTCCTTTACTTTGAGTTTGTCTTCGTGAAGTCATTGCTTATCTGTCTTATCTGATTGACTTCATTGCTTGACTACTATTGTTGATTGGCTTCATACTATCTTCCATCATGATCCTACTACCTAGCTGCTATTAGTCTTCGTACGTTAACGCTATTGCATACTTGACTATGGCTTGCTTGTTGTAGTCTATCTTCCGCTGCATATCAATTAGGTTATTTCTATTGTTTGTCTTTGAAACTTCCACGTTTTGAAGACTTTCACAAAAATCGCCTATTCACCCCCCTTGGTCGATAACTAGCACTTTCAATTGGTATCAGAGCAAGGTACTCCCTTGTTTTGTGTGATTCGGTTTAACCACCTGGAGTTCAGCTATGTCGACTGCAGGATTGAGGAATGTATCTTGCCCCACCTTTGACGGTCATGAGTATCCCCGGTGGAAAGCCATGATGAAGAAGCGACTCATGGCTATGGACAGCGAACTGTGGACCGTCATCGAGATTGGTCTTACCGATCTATGCAAGATGGCGGAGGCTGATGACATTCGCAAGTACACTCTACTGAACCTCACAGCGAAGGATGTCATCTGCTCCTGCATGTCCCAAAATCAGTTCAGGAACGTCATGCACCTCAATCACGCGAAGCTAATCTGGGACCGACTTTCTGAGGTCTATGATAGTCATCTTAATCGTCATGATCCTTGGCTTGATGACTACAAGGAGTCTCTTAAAGAGATGACCTTTCCACCTGAACAGTCTTCATCTTCACCATGCCTCATGGTAGGGGGTGCTAAGGTAACTGAATGCTATCTTTCTGAAACTAGTGATGATGAATCAGGTGATGAATTTGGCCCTAGCTATGTCAAACTTGCTTCCCTTGCCACTAAACAACAAAGAGCTTTGGAAAAGATTCAAAACATGCTTGTAAGAGCGATAATATGTTAGGCAAAGAAATTGATCAGTCAAAAGCTTTGGCTGAGAGTCTTCAGAGACTTCATTCCAAGTTTGACGCCCTTCAAGATCAACATAATGCTCTCTTATCTGATCATGAGAAACTTTCTTCTGAATGTCTTCAAAGATAGCAAGATCTTGAAAAGATAAGAGTGGATTATGAAGTTCTTCTGAAGAAGCACGATTCATTACTTGCGCAACAGATCAGTCCCGCTCAGGATGAATTTGAACCACCATGTTTAAAATGCATTGAGCGTGATAACGCTACATCTGTTGCTGAATGTTCCACTGCTCCTGCTGTTTCATTGTCTTCAACTACTGATGTGGTTACTAACCCCTCTGCGGAGGATACCACTAGTATTGCTGATGAAAATGCTAGGTTGAAGACATTGCTTGAAACAGGGATGTACAAAAGTTTGAAGGGACATCAGACACTCTGCGATGTCCTCAAAAAGCAGATTCTGAACCGAAACCCTAGGAAAGAGGGTGTTGGGTTCGAGAGGAAAATGAATGCTGATGGTTCCTATTGGAAGCCTGAGCAGTATCCCAAAACCACATGGGTTGCTGCAAAGGAACCTTCAGTGGATCCATCCACTTTATCTGGATTTACCTGTGCTAATCCTATTATCATTGATGAATCCTTTGATGCAAACTACAAACTGTTAAAAAATGAGAATGGTGAAGTGTTTGCCAGGTATATTGGTACTAACTGCAGGAATGAACCTCCTATGAAGAAGATCTGGGTTCCCAAAAGCTGCCTTGAGAATCTTCCAGTGAATGTCATCATGACACCACCAGGGAAGAAGACAAACCCCAGACCAAAGGCATCATATGGTCCAATGGCTACCTACGAACACAGGACTCACTTGAGTCACCCTAACGCCAATGTTTTGCAGGAAAATCATACTCAGACTCATGAATATGAGCATGTGTCTTCAAACCGCTATGTTCATAGAACTAAGAACTTTTTTGCTTATTCACATGAGTATCATTCATTTCCTGCAAGGCTATTTGCTAGGGCTTCAAAGCCTAAATTCTCAGATGCTGCACTTAGACTCATTGCTTCTAAGCCACCCCTGAAAATGTGGGTGGTGAAGAAGAATTAACTCTCTTTTGCAGAATGTGGTCTCCAGCCAGCAATCAATGGCGTCCGATATTATTGCTGGGGACCTAAAACATAAAGGGACGCATGATAAAATGACTTACTATGTATTCCACATATGAATCTCTTATATGTCATACTGTGTGTTCTAATCTTGATCTATGCTGTGATAATCCTAGTATGCATAAAATGCTTATGCTTCACAACATACCTTGTGAAGCCTATCCTCCTAACTGCACTGTAGGGCATGTCACCAAAAGCTTCAGAATGGATTATTGACAGCGGATGCACTAATCACATGACTGGTGATCAAAGTCTTCTCATGGACTCAACCTTACGTCCATCCGACAAGAGTCAAATCACATTTGCTGACACTGGTAAAAGCAAAGTATTGGGTCTAGGTAGAGTTGCAATCTCTAGGGATCAACACATGGATAAAGTGATGCTTGTTGAATCCCTTGGGTTCAACTTAATGTCTGTCTCAGTGCTTTGTGACTTAAACATGCTTGTGCTATTTGGAAAATATCGTTGCCTTGTACTAATGGAATCTGACAAATCTCTAGTCTTTGAAAGATATAGGAAAGATGATCTATACGTGGTACATTTCTCAGCAGGTCCACAGCTTGCCGTATGTCTTCTCACAAAAGCTTCAGAGTGCTGGCTCTGGCATCGAAGGCTAGGACATGCTGGCATGAGGAACTTACACTCACTTGTCAAGAAGAAGCATGTCATTGGCATCGAAGATGTCAAGTTCAAGAAGGATCATCTGTGTGGTGCCTGTGAAGCTGGAAAGATGACAAGGGCAAAGCACCCCTCGAAGACAATCATGACAACATCTCAACCCTTCGAGCTGTTACACATGGACTTATTTGGACCTACTCACTACTCCACCCTCACAACAACTGCATGTCTCTATGGCTTCGTCATTGTTGATGACTACTCAAGATACACATGGGTTCATATAATTCTTTACAAGACTGAAGTGCAAGATGTCTTCAGGCGCTTCGCAAATCGAGCAATGAACAATTATGGCATGAAGATCAAGCATATCAGAAGTGACAATGGCACTGAATTCAAGAACACGGGACTTGATCTGTATCTGGATACAATGGGAATCACTCATGAGTTCTCTCCTCCGTACACACCTCAGCAAAATGGCATCATTGAGCGCAAAAACAGAACCCTCATTGAGATGCCTCGAACAATGCTAGATGAATACAAGACACCAAGAAAGTTCTGGCCTGAAGCTATTGATACAGCCTGTCACATCATCAACCGTGTTTACATCCACAAGCTTCTGAACAAAACATCCTATGAGCTCCTTACTGGCAAGAAGCCAAATGTCAGTTACTTCAGAGTATTTGGAGCTAGATGCTGGATCAAGGATCCCCATCACAAGTCAAAATTTGCACCTAAGGCTCATGAAGGCTTCATGCTTGGCTATGGAAAGGACTCACACTCCTACAGAGTCTTCAACCTCTTTCTCTATAAGATCGTTGAAACTGTGGATGTGAAATTTGATGAAACCAATGGTTCACAAAGAGAAATTCTGCCAAGTACACTAGATGAAGCTCCTCCAGGCGAATCTATCAAGCTGATGGGAACTGGTGAAATCATGCCTTCTGAAGCACAGCCTGAAGGGGAACTTATCATCTCTGCACCAAATCAACCTGAAGACACTGCTCAGACCGAAGACAATCCTCCCAATGATGACAATGATCAGCCAGAGCAAAATCTTCATCCTGTTCATCCTCGTGTTGCAAATGAAGTACAAATCAAGAAGATAATTGACAGCATCAACGCGCCTGGTCCGCTTACTCGCTCAAGAGCAACACAGTTAGCAAACTTATGTGGGCACTTTTCATTTGTGTCAATATCAGAACCCAAGAAAGTTGCTGAAGCTTTTATGGAACCCGAATGGATTCAAGCCATGCAAGAAGAACTTCAACAGTTCAAGCTGAATAATGTTTGGGAACTTGTCAAGCGACCTGATCCTCGTATGCATAACATTATTGGAACAAAATGGATATATCGAAACAAGCAAGATGAGCATGGTCAAGTCGTCAGAAACAAAGCATGTCTTGTGGCTCAAGGATATACTCAAGTTGAAGGAATTGACTTCGATGAAACATTTGCTCCTGTTGCTAGACTTGAAGCTATTCGCATACTGCTAGCCTACGCTAATCATCACAACATCTTGCTATATCAAATGGATGTAAAGAGTGCATTTCTCAATGGCAAGATTGAAGAAGAAGTATATGTCGCACAACCACCTGTCTTTGAAGATCCAAAACATCCTGATATGGTGTACAAGCTAAACAAAGCACTGTATGGCCTCAAACAAGCTCCTCGTGCCTGGTATGATACAATCAAAGACTTCCTGAAGAGCAAAGGCTTCAAACTTGGATCCCTCGATCCCACACTCTTCACGAAGACATATGATGGTGAACTGTTTGTGTGCCAAATATATGTGGATGACATAATCTTCGGCTGCACCAACCAGAAGTACAGTGATGAGTTTGGGTACATGATGCAAGAGCAATATCAAATGTCCATGATGGGTGAGCTGAAGTTCTTCCTTGGTCTTCAAATTCGTCAGCAACGAAATGGCATCTTCATATCTCAAGAAAAAATACCTCAAAGATTGTCTGAAGAAGTTTGGAATGGAAGACTGCAAAGGCTACACGATGCCAATGCCAGCCAAACACCATCTTGGTCCCGACGACAATGGTAAAGAGTTCGATCAAAAGGTATACCGCTCCATGATTGGTTCTTTGCTTTATTTATGTGCATCTAGGCCAGATATTATGCTTAGTGTTTGCATGTGTGCTCGATTCCAAGCGGCACCAAAGGAATCGCATCACTTAGCTGTGAAGCGAATTCTTCGATATTTGGCTTACACCCCAACACTCGGATTATGGTATCCCAAGGGCTCAAAATTTGATTTGGTTGGATTCTCGGATGCTAATTATGCTGGTGACAAGGTGGATCGCAAGTCTAATCAGGCACATGTCATTTTCTTGGTCGATCACTTGTCTGTTGGTCTTCAAAGAAGCAGAACTGTGTATCACTCTGCTGAATCTGAATACATTGTTGCTGGATCCTATTGTGCTCAGCTTCTATGGATGAAGCAAACTCTCAAGGATTATGGCATCAACCTGAACCAAGTACCTCTCTTCTGCGACAACGAAAGTGCCATCAAGATAGCCAACAATCCAGTCCAGCACTCGAAGGCAAAGCACATTGAAATACGTCATCACTTTCTCAGAGATCATGTTATGAAGAAAGATATAGATATCATGCATGTCAACACTGAAGAGCAACTGGCAGATATCTTCACAAAGCCCTTGGATGAGAAAATGTTTTGCAAGTTATAGTGTGAGCTAAATATCTTGGAATCCTCGAATGTCCTGTGATCAGGCACACATCCTAACACTTATGCATGTTGATGACTTAGATGTGAAACACACAAAGTAATGTATATATTCAATCAATGAAGATTTACACTCTGAGTGTGAATACATTAACATGGAATTTGACTTCGGAGCACCACGATAATTTTGCGCCGTGTCTGGGTCTAATACTTCCTATACGGTGGGTAACGCCACCACCAACTTTCTCTGTTTGAAGTGTTTCACTCATTGCGTTATATTGCAATAACTTCGCATTTGGTTTGTCCTCAGTTTCAATTTATCTTCATGATCTTCTACACTATGATGATTTGATTGCTTTCTGATATTCTAGTGTTCTGTCCTCTACAACATTCACTTATAGCTATGTCTTCAAGATTGGATCTTTTGAACTAAGTGAATGTGATCGGACCCTAACCTCTCTATGCTTCCTATCTCAAACTCTATCTGTCCAAATCATATGCATTCTATTGAAACTGTCGAATGTCTTCTCTGCGTCCTAGTCAGCAGAAGGCAAAGAGACAAACATTAAATCTATTTTAAATGACTTATCTTTATTGTTGAAATCCGGAGAAGCCGGAACAACTCTCCGACATGCCTGGCGGGCATGGGAACGTGGGACAATTCTAAGTATGTTGCATGCTTGCCACGTACCCCTCAGATGTGAACCGCCAGGGGCACCAGCGTAATTGCGTTGTGTCTCTCACCTACTTATAAATACTTGTCCCCTGCGGTAAAGAAATCCTTCTTCCACCTCTCCACCTCCATCAAAACCCTAGCGCCACCGCTAGCTCGCGACGACACCGGCGACGAAGCGCTTAGCTGTCGCGACTTCTCCGACGCCGTCCTCACGCCAGCCACGGACATCGTCCTCTCCGCCGTCGCCGTAGGTGTCCTCCGTCGCCAAGTTAGGGCACGGTGGGCTGAACTGCTCAGTCTCCTATTCTTCCCATCTAGCAGTTCTTCGTGCGGTAATTATAACTCTATTTTTACCACCTTTTTTTGATCTTCAAGATTCATCATGTTTACCAAAAGTAGTTTCTGCCTATTCAATGTTAGATCTATTCTGTCTGCATCTCATACTGCCGAGTCATTTCACTTAGATTTCCTGACTAGTTTGATTCCTCACTTGTACTCATTCACGGATTGGTACAAATCTGGAACCAACTCACCTATATAAGTGAATGTCTTCGCATCATGAGGTCAATATCTTCAAACTGATTTATCTTCAAAATCTTCTGAGAATGCATATGACCTCTTCCCCTTCCCTCGCATCTCTAATGCTGTCATAGGTACATGTCCGTGGGAGAATCCCTTGGTTCTCATAGTCTGCATTCGTTTGCAGAATACCTACAGCATCATATCAATTCTCCTGAAGCCAGTTCCTGCTTGACCAGCAAGAGTAAATCTCTGAAGCCTCTGAACGTATTGAAGCCATTCAGCTTGAAGTTCATGGCTACAGAAAAATCAGCAAGGAAGGGTGGCAGACAGCATCGAGGGGGAACATCAAGGGATCTGCCTGATGATCTGGTAGAAATGTATAAAACAGATCCTGAAGAAGATTACAATTAGCGCAAGACTCGAATCCAATGGATTCGACGCTATTGGGCTGAACAGTGGTACAAGTACAAGTTCGTCACCCAGGAGTACGCAGAGAAAAATGCTATCAAGAGCCCTTGGGGTGATATTCTCTATCGAGGCCTTCCCCCCAAGAACAAAGCTGAAGCCATTGCGCAAGAATTCTATCCTTGCATGGTCCGTGGGCCACAGCCTGAAGAAGCCGACCCATCATCATTGCTCTGGTGTCGTGACGACAATCTCTTCAAGCGCAACTTCCAGTTTGCTAAGGCTTCGGCAAAAGAAAACAAGAAGTCATGGGGATTAGACTTCAATCCTGGTCCCTTTGCTCCCCGTGATGATGGCACACGTGAAGCTGAAGAAAACAGAATTGGCCCCTTTGCAAACATTGATGGCCTCATCACTTACATCTTGGTCCAAGGTGCCAAGGTAGATCATTCTGATAATGATGCTGACACTGATGAAGCCCCAGCTCCTCCTTCGAAGCCACAGAAGCAAAAGAAGCTAAAGGCTTCTAAATCAGCACCTCCAAAAGCTTTACGCGCGAAGCCTCTGGCCACTGCACCTCCTGAAGCCAGTGTGCAGTCTGAAGATCAATCCCGTATCTCCAAGAAGACGGAGAAGAAAAAGAAACTTGTCAGGCATACTGATCAAGCCTTGACTCCTGCCGCCATTCTGCGTGAAGAACCCATTGATCTGTCAAGTGATGAAGATCTTGCTGATGATGCTCTTGAGCAGCTGATAAAGAGCAAGGAAGAAGCAGAAATCTTCAACAACTTGCCTCTCTTTGATGTGGCCATCATCCACAATTTCATTGATGAGTGGTTCGACACCCCCAATGTCAGCTTTGAAGATTTACAGCTTCCCATCGGCCTCAGTGTCACCTTCAATAGTGCCATTGCTTCTGAGCTGGCTCTCGCTCAGCGAATCGTTGAGCTCAAGAACAAGATTGATTATGAGAAGGCTCAATTCAAGAAGCATGTGGCCAAGCTAAGTGTTCAAGACGTCCGAAACTTCAAAGTCATGCTGCATGAGCTTAAAGAAGCTTTTCTGAAGAAGCGCCAAGAAGCTCAAGGCTCTCGTGAGCGCATGAAGCGTTTGGCTGATAAGTGTGTGCTTGCCTACAATGAGGCTGAGAAGCGCAAGTCACTTGGCCGTCCTGGCATTGACCCCAGGATGGCTGCAAAGAAAAAGAAGAAGCTTTCTGCTGACCAGCCTGCACCTTCAAGCCAAGAAGCCCCACGCATTATCTTCCCGAGCAGCATGACTGGCTCGAAGCCAAAGGTCACCACAACCGCTTCAGAACAAAAGAAGACGAGGGCTGCCGAGCCTGAAGCCAGAAAGAGGAAGAACACTGAAGCCTCTGATGCCGCTCCCTCCAAGAAGAAGCGCAAGACGAAGAAGATTAGGGCTGCTTCCACAGAGCCCTTAGTTGTTGAACCCATTTCAGTGGTTCGCCCAGTGTCAGAACATCAAGAACAAAGAATGATAGTCCATGAGCCTGCTTCCATAGAGGCTCATGAAGCTGAAGATATTCCAGCAGCTGAACCCACCGCTGCTGAAGACATTGGTCATGATGACAATGTAGCTGATGATGAAGTTCTTCCTCAGATCGAACATGACGTGGTATCATCGCCTGTTCATACGAACAGCAAACTCATCAGCATTGGTCGTCCACTGACGCCAATTGCTCAGGATGCATCATGGGCTGATCACCCACAACTACAAGACTCCCTGAGTACTCCCCAACAACAACAACAAGCTACACCCCCCGTGCAAGAAGAGGATGAAGACTTTCAGGCCCAGCCAACTCCATCTCCCAAGGCATTGCCAGCATTTCGCAGGCTTCACAAAGGACAAAGGCCTCAAGTCCCTCTGTCGAGCGTTCCAGAAGGAGAAGTGCAACGTTCACCTGTTGTACGTCAAGTATTTTCTGAACCTGCTCCAACTGTGAATGTCTCTGTGTCTGAAGCACAAGCTGCTGAAGACAATCCGGCTGCATCAGCCAATGAGGAACGTCAAGAAGAACGTGTCCAAACTCCCCCCATGCCTGAAGAAACAGTTCATGAAGTGAACGTGTTTGTGCCTGACCCTCCATCTCCTCAAGTGGAGGTTGAAAATCCTGAAGTTGCCACATCCAACGCAAGTGAAGCCAATTGAGGAGATGGAGGGTCAGGCACAAACACGTTCACTGGTTAGCTTCAGGCACACTGGTTGGTTCAAGCTCCACATTAGCTTCAACCATGACAAGAACGTCAAGAAGAACGTGTCCAAACTCATTAGCCAATGAGGAACGTCAAGAAGAACGTGTCCAAGCACCACATTAGCTTCAGGCACACTGGTTGGTTCAAGCTCCACATTAGCTTCAGCCATGACAACGTTGTCATGGCTGAAGCTAATGTGGAGCTTGAACCAACCAGTGTGCCTGAAGCTAATGAGGACACTGCACCTGAAGCTAATGAGGCAACTGCTCCTGAAGCACCTGTTGTGCAGCCTGAAGCCTCAGCTGCTGCCACTGCTCCTGTTCCGCCCCCAAGGCCCTATACA
This sequence comes from Triticum dicoccoides, assembly GCF_002162155.2. NCBI lineage: Eukaryota > Viridiplantae > Streptophyta > Magnoliopsida > Poales > Poaceae > Triticum > Triticum dicoccoides. The sequence goes on along the minus strand of NC_041385.1, from coordinate 661,016,682 downwards.
ATCGAGCAAGCATACAACCATGGCGAGCTAATCACAGTAAGATGGCTCGTTCTGGTCCCTCCGCCTATTGTCTCTGGTCCTCAATTTGACTATCACATAGAGCATAGGCCTCAAGTCCAGAAGCCAAAGCCAAGACTGCCAAGGTTTCTAGGTACTGCCACATCTGTTGGGTCTTTCAATGCAAATGGCTTCAAGAGCCACAACACATTCTTTGACAGCTCGAAGAACCCCTACACGAAGCCAAGAATATCATCAGATCGGTTCTGGAGTCATCAGCAGCGAAGCTATTACTCCTGTGTTCTGTATGATCAAGGGCGCTTTTTCCCTCATATGCGCCTCGACACTGAAGCCATTACTATACTGCCCTGCTTAGAAGAAGCACTTGACTGCTTTCGTGATGCTGGGCTGCTCAGTTTTGTCACAGATAAAGAACACTGGAATGAAGATCTATTGCTTCAAGTCTATGCTACTCTGCACATTCGCGGCTACAACAGAGATACGAGGACATGGGTTCTCGAGTGGATGACCGAAAATGTTCATCATGAAGCCAAAGCTATGGATATCATCGAGCTTACAGGGCTAGCCACTCCTGGAGAACTATATGAACCTGACTGTCTGCTACACCGCAATGTTGTAGAGAGTATCTTCCATAAGCCAGAACCCAATATGAGCCAGATGTTGAGCATGATGAAGCCCTTGCCATCTGACGTTGAATATCCAACAGATTTCTTTGTTGAAGACCTTGAGTATCTGCCTCGCACCATATATCATATCATCAGGCGAACTCTATGGCCTGTCAAAGGACATTCATCAGCGGCCAAGCTTGAAGGAGCTATGAAGACTTTGGTCTTCTATATTCTCAATGGCATCAGCTTCAACACTCAAGAGTTCTTCATCAGGCAACTTGCTGCTTCCGGCTCTGACCTATTTGGTCTGAAGTTTTATGCTCCATGGGTCATGCGCCTCATCAAAAGACACTCATCTGTCAACTATCAGCCCTCTACTCGCAATCATATGATCTTTCTGCCAGAGGTTGATATGTCAGTTGAAGCTATATACTCTGACCCTGCCAAGAGGCCTCTTTGTCTTCAGAATGCCGAGCACCAAAGCTTCACTCAGCCTATTGAAGGTGTTCAAGCAGCGACACGAATCTATCCTTTGGCTGGAAACTCTCGTCTGCCTCATCAAGCACCCACTGAAGCCACTGAAAGCACCATTGCACAAAGGCCTCAGAAGCGTTCTCGCATTCTCAATGACCGAGAACTTCTTGTGGCCCTTCATCAGAAATGGGATAAGCATCATTTCTGGCTCAAGAGACAGATGCAAAGCCTCTTGGTGGATGTCAATCGCATTCGCAACCTTGCCACCAAGAATGCCTTTGTTGCTCATGAAACTTGCCGGCGATCATGGAAGAGTTTGACCCTGCTCAGTGCTGAAGCTGATCTTCAAGACGATGGCTTCAATGAAAGATTCCAGTTTGACTCCACTCCTCCACGGACTACTGTCCTACGTCGTACTCCATCTCTTGAAGACTCTGAATATTCTTCCTCCGCGGCAACGGTAAATGCCAGAGTGATCGATGATGAAGATGATGCTACTTCACCACCTCCTACTACTGCGCGCATCGACACTGCACCAAGTTCATCTGCACCGCCACTCAACGACGACAACCCTGTTGCTTCACGTACTCATGTTAACGAGTAGATGCTCTATGTCTTCAAACCTTTTTGGTCCTTACTGACAAAAGGGGGAGAAGCGTATGAGTTGATAGTCTTCAAGCGGTTTCATATGGGCGGTTGCATTATATTTTGCTGCGTGCTTACAACTCTTGCCTTTTGAAACATTTGGTTCTCTGAGTTGTAACACCTAAACTTGATGGTCGTCTGCTACTTATTTGCTTCACTATGATGTGATGATAAATTCCGCATGTGTGATGATAACTTCCACACTTAGATCATTCTGCAGACGTCCATTTTTCATTATGCATGTCATTCTACTTGCTATATCAGTTCATGCATGATAAATTATCTTCATAAGTTGAAGTGGATCTCCACAAGTACAACCTGCCATGTGCATTTGCATTCCAACAGCAAATTACTTACATGCACATCTTCAGGGGGAGCCCTTGCAACTTATGAAGACTATTTCCTATCCTTACAATTTCACATATTTATCCCCGTCGAAAACTTCAACCAGTTTGTCATCAATCACCAAAAAGGGGGAGATTGTAAGTGCATCTAGTGCCACCCCTAGTTGGTTTTGGAGTATTGACGACAAAGTTGGTTGAGGGACTAATGCGTTTGTGAGAATTGCAGGATAACGCAGGTAGTGTCCCTCATTGATTCGGTTTACCTACCGGAGATGACCCCTAAAAATGTATGAAGACATTGAAGACAATGGTGGTATGAGAAGATATTCATATTGAAGACTATGACATGAGAAGACATTGCGTGAAGACTATGGAGCGTGAAGACGTGTGGATTCATTGCTTACTTTTCTTCTTTGTTGAGTCATAGGAACCACCGTACTGTTAAGTGGGGTCCAAGTGAACTAAGTCAGAGTGACTGAAGTGATGCTCAACTCAAATCCTATGTCTTCGAGCGAAGACAATGAGAGCAAACCTTATCCAGGGCTGGATGAGTCAGCTTTGATTGTAGCCCAAGTAAAGTTGCGGCGTGTGTTTGAAATCTGACCGTTGGAACACGTGTCAGTTCCTTAGTGACCCAGGGTCATTTTGGACAAATCAGGTCGGGTTTCCTAGTGGCTATAAATAGCCCACCCCCTACACCATAAATTGGTGGTTTCTCAGAGTTTGTACACGGCTTTTGTCGTTTGAGAGCAACCCACCTCGAAGCATTTGAGAGAGAGAAAAATCCTTGCGAGGAGAAAGCCCAAACACCCAGAGCCAAAGAGTGTTAGGCATCACTGAAGTCTTTCTGTCTGTGTGACCTGAAGACTTATTACACTTGAGGACTGTGTATCCTCCAGCCGGTTAGGCGTCGCGTTCTGAGCATCCAAGAGTCATTGTGGATTGCCGGGTGAACGAAGTCTGTGAAGGTTCGGAAGTCTACCTTGAAGACTTACCAGAGTGATTGGGCGAGGACTAAGTGTCCTTAGCTCAAGGGGAATAAGGTGAAGACACGGTCTTCTGAGTTGAATCTCAGCCTCCCTAACCAGATGTACAGTTGTCACAGCAACTGGAACTGGTCCAACAAATCATGTGTCTTCAACAAGTGACTAGTTCTATCTCTTCCCTCCTTTACTTTGAGTTTGTCTTCGTGAAGTCATTGCTTATCTGTCTTATCTGATTGACTTCATTGCTTGACTACTATTGTTGATTGGCTTCATACTATCTCCCATCCTGATCCTACTACCTAGCTGCTATTAGTCTTCGTACGTTAACGCTATTGCATATTTGACTATGGCTTGCTTGTTGTAGTCTATCTTCCGCTGCATGTCAATTAGGTTATTTCTATTGTTTGTCTTCGAAACTTCCACGTTTTGAAGACTTTCACAAAAATTGCCTATTCACCCCCCCTCTAGTCGATAACTAGCACTTTCACATGCTTTACTTTCCGCTGCTCATATACTCTTTGCATGCTTGCTTGAATTGTGTTAAGATTGCTTGACCTGTGCTAAGTTTGCTAAAATCTGCCAAAGACTAAAATTAGGAAAAGAATATATTTTTATTTGGTCAAGTAGTCTAATCACCCCCCCTCTAGACATACTTCCGATCCTACAAGAGGCAAGAATGGAGAGCTAGCTCCTTCTTCCTCCTCCATCAAACAGCTCCAGGAGCGCATTATAGCCACTCTTCGTGATCTATATAGTAGATCCGGCAGGACTAGTGGTTTTACCTCCCCTTGAAGGACCCGAACCTGGGTACATTGCGAGTCCCTCTCCGCTTGTACCCGATCTCGCCTCCGGAATCCTCCAACGTCCGTCATCCCCAACCACATTCGATAAGCCTACCCATGGCATCTGCCGTGAGCACACCATGACAAAATGACTTGTTGATGTCCTGCAAGTGCACAAGAATAATCGAATCACAATTCCAGGGAAGTATTTTCCAAAAATTTATTATTCTTAAAAAATAATAATAGTCCCTCCATTCCCGTTTACAAGGCCACTTTGGTTTTTCTCTCAAATTTTGACTTATAATTTTAGTCAACAAAATATGGATTATATGTCATCAAAAATATACCAACGAAAAGTTCTTTGAAATGTGCATCCAATGAAATACTTTTTTCTTATATAACTCACCTTTTATTGGTAAAATGAATCAGTTTTGCTAGAACTCATCTAGATGAGATATAATTTGGTCGCATTCACCTTTTATAGCCATTGGATGTGATGCTATAAGATGCGTGTGTACTGACATGGGTTGTATATGTTCTTGTTTTTAACGTGAATGAAACCAAATTATATCTCATCTAGATGAGTTCTAGGTACTCCCAAAATGAATAGTCAAAGTTAGGCATAAAAAATATGAAGTAGCCTTAAGGGAATGGAGGGATTAAGTTTCTTCTAGTTCTAGTTCTAGCTCTAGTCCTAGTTCAACATCATCTTTAAAATTTCTTCTAGTTGCAAGATGGTGAAAGTTATTATTCTAAAAATCTCGAGGAGCTATGTTGTCACTTAATGGTATTCAAACTGAGGAACTAGTAGTGAACTAGAACCACGCTGCATTTACTTTTCTGTAGAATCAAAAGCAGTTTAGTGCATGATGAAAATATGGACTTCAAAATTTGATGTAATATGGGGCTTAGTTCAAAGAAACTATATTGTATTTTTATTCATATATATTCCCATATGGCAATATTTGATGTCATCTCAAACAATTAACACGTGATCCTATGATACATGACACAAGACACACAATAATAAGAACTCAACCAAACCAAAAACACTAGAGAGAACTATCACACATCGCTCTTGATGGCAGAGCTATAGCCGGTTTGGTCATCATAGAACTTGGACCATAGCATGACACCACCATACTTTGAAGAGTCCTTGATGAGGGGAAGCACACGCGAAGTGAGCTCGCCGGCAGGGACGAACCCCGTGCCCGCCGCGTCCTTGGAGGCCGGAAGCCCCAAGAAGATCTTCCTGGCCGGCACTGACTCCCACTTCTTCCACGCGTCCATGAACACCCCCTGTCCCGCACTGAACTGGCATTCCTCGTTGTTGTAGAACTGCACCCACACGTAGTCAAACAGCCCCGTGCTGATCGCACCGCCGTCCCATTCATCCGGGAACGGACACTGCGGTGCCGCGCTCAGCAATACAGTCTTGCCTCCGTTCTTTCCCAAATTCTTCAGGTCAGTGGCAAGATCGTTCCAGAACTTGGCGCTGCCTTGCTCGATGTCAAAGTCGATGCCGTCGAGCACGACATCGCCGAGGGGACCGGACGAGGACGCACCACCCAGATAGTTGTTCCAGAGGTACAAGGCAACCTGTCGTGCGTCGCCGGGAGAAGAGAGGCCATAACTACCATCGCCGCCGCCGATGGAGAGCAGAACTTTAATGCCGCGGCCCTGGCATGCCTTGATGTCCTTGCTCTGGCCTCTGCATCCACCGGAGGAAGGGTCGCAGTGGCTGGCAAGGTCGAGCTGCGGCGTTTGGCCCTTGCCGAATTTCGGGAGAAAAGCAAGGATGACAAACTCATAGTTCCCGGACGCGCACGTCTCGGCTAGCGATGCCTCGCCGTCGTTTTGGCCCCAATACACGGCTATGCTGCCGGCGTGGCACGTGGCGAGGAGTGCCACGAAGAGTGTGGCAGTGAGCTGGAAAGTGGTGAGAGAACGGCTCGCCATTGCTGGGATCAATCGGCGCGTGCCTGTGCGAGTAGCCTAGCCTAGTACAGGAAACGGTGGAGACTAGTGAGGAGAAGACGTGCTCTGTGTTTTGAGTTGTGATGGCTATTGCGTATGTTTGGATTTTATAGTGGTTTGGGAGCGTCAGTGATGCTTTTTTTACTGGCTTTCGTGCCGTCTCACGTCCGCTTCTGCGTCTGAATTTAATTGCCTAGGCTAGAATGGTTAGAAAAGTACGGACTGCGTTGAAAACGCAAACGCCGCACCGTACTCAACCGATACTCCTCTGTTTCCTTGTCCCAGCAGAGTGCCGCACCCTCGACAGTCATTGCTAGTTTTTTTCATTTTAATAAAGAAAAGAGGCCATTGGTAGCTTTGTAAAAGAAAGAGTAATATGTATCGGCGGTCATTGTGTTGAAATCTCACTTTGATCATTGTGCTCAAGAATATTGACCATATTCTTCAATACATTAATCAAAGTGAGCTTTCGACACAAGTACAATAACTGCCGTCTGCCGATGCATTTTACTCTAAGAAAATTGAACTTGAGGCAAAAGATTTGCCTTGATGCAGTAAACAAGAATGGGTTTAACATAGTACATCATGCGGAAATTAATTAGACGCCTTAGTGAGCGGCAGGCTGCTTCGAGCGTTTCTCTCTTCGCGGATGATGTGGTCATTTTTTGTCACCCTGATTCTTCTGAGCTTTCCAGGGTCAGCGGTATCCTCGACTTCTTTGGGTCCGTCTCAGGTCTTCGCGCCAACTTCGCCAAGTGCTTGGCTGCATCGATTCAGTGCCCTGATGACAGATCTGATGCAGTTGGCGCCGCCTTGGCTTGCCCTGTTGTGGCATTCCCGATTCAGTATCTGGGGCTCCCTCTCTCGCTTCGTAAGGTTCCGGCCTCCCAGCTTCAGCCCCTCGTCGACAAGCTGCTCCGTAAGCTGGCTACATGGAAGGCCGCGCTCCTCTCGCGTGGTGAGCGCCTGGCCCTGGTCCGGCAAGTGTTAACAGCCATGCCCGTGCATATCCTCCTCGCCATGTCGCTCTCCCCTCCTATCCTCAAGAAGGCGAACAGGATCATCAAAGACTTTCTTTGGCATGGCCGCAAAGACGCTCGTGCCGGCTCTTGTCTTGTCAGCTGGGCGCGTGTCTGCCGCCCAATCGAGCTTGGTGGCTTGGGGATCCGCGATCTACACCAGACGGGCATCTCCCTGCGCGTCAGATGGCTCTGGCTGGCTGCCTCTGACAGCTCGCGCCCCTGGTCCCACCTCAGCCGCCTGCTGACCCTGAGACACTTCAATTCTTCCGGGCCTCGACCTCTTGGACTCTTGGCAATGGTACTTCCTATCGCTTTTGGACCGACAAGTGGTTGTTTGGCCGATCCATCTAGGAGCTTGCCCCAGGCCTGGTGGCATTGGTGCCGAGCCGATCGCGTCGCTCTCGCACGGTCGCGGCCGCCCTCCACGACCGCATCTGGATCAGAGATATCCGTGGCTCCCCGGGCCCCGAGGCCATGCTCCAGTATGTCGATCTATGGCGCAGACTCCAGTCTATTGATCTTACCGTGGAGCCTGACATCATCCGCTGGAAATGGACGGAGAATGGCTGAGTACTCCGCTGCCTCCTGCTACAATGCCCTCTTCATTGGATCTACGACGTCCGAGCACTGGCGCATTGTCTGGAAAACCGGTGCCCCCCTCTCGGTTAAGTTCTTCACCTACCTGGCATCTGTCAATCGCTGTTGGACGGCTGATCGGCTTGCTCACAGAGGGCTTCCACACGAACCAGCGTGTGTGCTGTGCTCCCAGCAGGCCGAGACCCTGCACCACCTCCTGGTTGAGTGTGTTTTTGCCCGCATCGTATGGCAGGGCATTCTATCCTGGTGTTGTCCCACTGCCACGGCTCCAGATGGCACGCTTGGGTTCTTCGACTGGCTTAGTGAGGCCCTTCCTCGGATGACCGCCGACAAGCGTCGCGGCCTCACCACCATTGCGGTGCTCACTGCTTGGTCTCTTTGGCGCCACCGCAATGTTGTGATCTTTGACAAGATAGCTCCCTCCTCCACTTCTCTCCTAGTGGCAATCCAAGAGGAGGCTCGCTCCTCGACCGACGCCGGAGCCAAAGGGCTTAGCAGTATTATCCCTGTAATGTAACTAGTTTTGTAGGGCTGAGCATCCCATTCCCATGCTCGCTTGCATTGCGGTTGTGCCTTCCTGTGCACGCAACCGCGATGCCAACCTGTACTTTCTTTCCCCTATCAATGCAAAGATATGCTTTCAAGCGTATTCGCCAAAAAAAAGAAATTAATTAGAAGAAAATATTGTTTCCTCGGAAAAATATGGCCCAAGCGTCAATGACGCCATGTTCTTTTCGCATTCTTCTTTCATGTATCATGTGTGCCTTAGCCAATCTTTAATCATGTGCCAAATTCTCAATGTCTAGCGGCATTTGAAAAGGAGGCTGGCCACCATTTTCTGAGATTCTTTTGCATAAGGAGCAAAGACAACAAATATAGGCCACCCTCCACGTTTGGGCCAGTCGGCCATCCAAACACGACTTTTGGATGATTAAAACAGAGAATGTTTTTCCCAAATTACAAATGGTGTCATTCATACAAGTCTAGGTTGCTCTGAAAATTGCACATTGTAGGATGAGACAATCACATGTGTCCACCGTTTAGTTGATTTGTTTTTGCGAGGCAACATTTAGTTGAACTAGATTATTAATCTGAGAATGTTATGCAATATTTCAGATTTGATTGTATTGAACATGAATATTTTGAGTAATAATATGAATACTAACTAAACATACATATGATTTATTTTTCTTTTTTCTTTTTTGTTAATTAAAGGGTGGATTTTATTGGCTCAAAGAGGAGCATTAAGAGGATACAAACCCAAAGAGCACACACCTGGCCTCTGCATAGTTAGGATGCACACAGCCAACACCAATACACACACACCAAATACGCCAAATAGCAAAGTCATATAAGACCAAAGCTATGTGTAGGCGAGTAAAAGACAAACCCGAAGCGATCAGATCCATGACTGGTAAACTACATCAGTGACCATATCCGCATCAACCATCTCATGAGACCACACAGACGACGAGGTTCTTCAACAGTAACGCCTTCAAGAAGGGAGCGACACTCAAGTGTTGCCGTCACCGAAGCCAACCACCAAGGTTCGAAGCTAGGTGTTCACCATGAAGAATCAGTCCAAGCATATCCGAGCAATGCCTTCAATAAGTTAACGACATAAAAGAACATCGCCATTGCCAGGTATAACCCGCTCGGGTCAACCTAGGATTTCACCCCGGATCTTGCGACCGGGTGCTCACAACACCACCATCGAAGTCACTCAAGTGCTCTCACCACCACTTTCTGCAGTCCCAACAGCTACATACGACGCGACCGCCGCCACTGCACAACCATTCATCTGCGTCAAGCCGCCATCCATAGCTTGCATCTCACCGCCAAAGTCAACCATTGTACATAGAGAGATAAACCCTCTCGAAGATCCCTCAATGACCACCGTCGTCGTGGAGCCACTGGAGGTCGCTGCAACATAGTCTGCAATCGCCCCACTCGACTAGCCGAATCTAGATCACCACCACCAAGCCATCCAGATCTGAATCAAGCAACCATGCCAGGTCAGTCATGAACAACACGAAATTGCGGTGGCCGCCACCACCAACAAGGGAGGGCAGCCCTAGTCGTGGGTTGCACCCGAAACGAGTAGCAGGCCGTCTGGACCGGACGCGACGGATCCGAGCAACTGCTGCACCGCGCCGTCTCCAAAGAGGCTCCACCGTGCCAGTAGATAGCTAGGTTTTGGGTGTAGCCGCTAGGTCGCCCGCATGGGATCAACGGCGCGAGAGCGTTTCCCTTGTTTTCCTGCGAAGCCCAACAGAAAAAGACCAGGAACCTCCACGATCCAGAGTCGCCAGAGCCCGCGACCTCGTTGCCTCCACACCCTGCAGCACGCCGAAGTCAAGCCACAGGAGAGACAAGCCGGCGTCGCACATATGATTTATTGTGTCTGATTGTTGTATAGTTGTAAAAATATGTATTAAATATAAATAGTATAATGGAATGACAATTATCATGCATGTTTGCATGTTGAGGTAGAATTTTTTATATGCATGATTGCATGTTGAGGTGCATATTTTCTCATGCATGTTGCATGGTGAGGTGACATGTTTGAGTGATGAGAGGAAGAGGCTAGTGAAGACTAGCTATTTATATATAAAAAAATTGGAAGGCGATGACTCAAATCGTCATGAATTCTTTAATGTGATGCCCAAGAGGCCTTCCATCTAGTCACTTTGGTGGACCTATGCATTTCCTTAAAGCACATTATTAACTCACTCGTTTCCCCCTCTCTTTTTTATAGAAGGCACATATTGATGGAGCGATATCTTAAAGTCGCTGCCCATTAGCCCACGCCGCATCCCAAAAGTAAGCTCCCCGTCCATCCATTTTTATGGCCATTTAGGTGTAGAAGGGTTCCATATCATTGTCATCTCGAGGGTTTCCATTTTTTTAAGGTAGTTTCGTCTATTTCAAACATGTGCTCAACAAATTAGTGCACATTGTGGAACCTATCGGAATTTAGGTAAGCTAGACTAATGTAAAAAAGAGTTTTCTACCATGTAAACCAATAATATCATCCTAGACGACAAGGTTACCACTAGATGTGCAGACCCAATGGAAGTAGAAATTACGATGAGCATCGATGTTGCATCCTCATGTTGTTTGTCCTAGCATCGTAGATGTGATTCTTACAAGTTATCCACGTGTATGAGGTGGAACATAGCATGGCAGATTACTAGATTCGCTCACAAGACTTGGGTGTGGAGTTGGTGACAACTTGAGTTTCCCAAACCCCTTACCAGACAATCAATCAAGCAGCTCTTAGCGAATCCATACTTCTCCATTTATATAGACCTCCTTAGATGGGCTGCAAAAATGGTAACGCAACATGACTTCATTCGCTTATCCACTCATATCGAATCATAGTGGGTCTTTCCCCCTTAAGTGTGTGACCCCATATGTTCTTTATCGGTTATACATGTCGTGAGTAGCCTACATAAACTCAATTCGACCCTCGAGTACCTACTCAGGCCCCGGGTACACTACTTGAACTCTGACTTACGCTAACTTGGACAATAGTTAGTAATGGCCGCTAGAAGGATGTGCCAACTCACAAGTGCTCACAAAGTCATGTAGAAGAACCTCACAATGTGTCATATGCTGCCTTAGGTTATATGTCGCCGAACCCACTTTGACTATTTGGCATCCTTATCGAGTGGCTCGACATCTCCTGAAGTCATGATATAAATTCCTCGATAAGGTATGCACTTAAAGTTGGTTACACAGACATGCATTTTTTAGTCTAGACAATTGAGAGGCCCTAGAGTCATCTCTCCAAGTCGGAGGGGGAAATCCTATCTTGGTCGGCCATGCCTCGCATCATGCTGGCAGCAAGCTCTAAAATCACCTATATGACTATCTAGTTACGAAAAGGTGTTGATAGACCCTAAGTAGGTCTATTCACATCCCGAGAATGTATGGTAACCTCAAGTATAGATCATGGCATATACTCTATACTTTAGACCAACAAATGAGAATTCGCACTA
>NC_041385.1:660937126-660990127 GCF_002162155.2 Triticum dicoccoides | reverse complement strand
ATCTCAAAATAGGTATGTCTCACACTATGTTCTACCAATGCAAGTCTTATTATCGTATTGATATCACATATATTCACGACCTATGAAACAAGGTCATCGAGAGATGATATACTAATATTCGGATATGTGTGCTCATATCCTCAATGGCCAGCGATTGTTATCATAACATCATACAACAAAGAGTTCCACAAGAAATAAAGTATTCACCAATCTATGTCAAGATTATATTGGAGGACAATATTAATAAATCATGGATACATGGGAACATAATCATCTCTATAATTTCCTCTATAACATATTCGCAACTGAACATATATATGACGCAAGGCCAAGGTTTGATAAATGAATATGAGGCAACCAATTTTGTCTATGCTATGCAAATAACTTTCTCATATGGTAAAACAGCCACTCATGTTCTCCTATATTATGTACCTTTCTATATTTTTGTTGTTTGAATAATGGTTTTGGCTTTTGTTGGATAGTTCAATTGTATTGAAACTTTGTACTCCGGAAATTTTGGAAAATAAATCTGACAGGTTGTTCTCCCTTCATCGTCCCATAAAATTCTAGGGAATGACTTGTTGATGTCCTGCAAGTGCACGGGGATAATTGAAACACAACTTCAGGGAAGTATTTTCCAAAAAGTTAATATTCTTACAAAGAACATAATAACTTTCTTCTCGTTCTAGTTCTAGCTCTAGTTCTTGTTCAACATCATCTATAAAATTTCTTCTAGTTGCAAGATGGCGAAATTTATTATTCTTAAAAAGTCAAGGAGTCATGTTGTTGGTTAATGATATTCAAACTGAGGGACCAATATTGAACTAGAACCATAGTTGATTCACCAAATATTGTACATTTACTTTTCTATAGAATCAATAGTAGTGTAGTGCATGATGTAAATTATGGAGTGCAAAATTTTATGTAGTATGGGACTTGGTTCAAAGAAAATATACTATGCTTTTATTCATATATTTACATATGGCAATATATGATGCCATCTCAAACAATTAACACATGATGCTATGATACATGACACAAGACAGAAAATAATAACAACTCAACCAAACCAAACACACTAGAGAGAACTATCACACATCGCTCTTGATGGCGGAGCTGTAGCCTGTTTGGTCATCATAGAACTTAGACCATAGCATGACACCACCGTACTTCGAAGAGCCCTTGATGAGTGGCAGCACACGCGAAGTGAGCTCGCTTGCAGGGACGAACCCCGTGCCCGCCGCGTCCTTGGAGGCTGGAAGCCCCAAGAAGATCTTCCCTGCCGGCACTGACTCCCACTTCTTCCACGCGTCCATGAATGCCCCCCGCCCTGCACTGAACTGGCATTCCTCGTTGTTGTAGAACTGCACCCACACGTAGTCAAACAGCCCTGTGCTGATCGCACCTCCGTCCCATTCATCCGGGAACGGGCACTGCGGTGCCGCGCTCAGCAATACGGTCTTGCCTCTGTTCTTTCCCAAATTCTTTAGGTCAGTGGCGAGATCGTTCCAGAACTTGGCGCTGCCTTGCTCGATGTCAAAGTCAATGCCATCCAGCACCACGTCGCCGAGAGGACCGGACGAGGACGCACCGCCTAGATAGTTGTTCCAGAGGTACAAGGCAACCTGCCGTGCGTCGCCGGGAGAAGAGAGGCCATAACTACCATCGCCGCCGCCGATGGAGAGCAGGACTTTAACACCATGCCTCTGGCACGCTTTGATGTCCTTGCTCTGGCCTCTGCATCCACCGGAGGAAGGGTCGCAGTGGCTGGCAAGGTCGAGCTGCGGCGTTTGGCCCTTGCCGAATTTCGGGAGAAAAGCGAGGATGACGAACTCGTAGTTCCTGGAGGCGCACGTATCAGCCAGCGACGCCTCACCGTCGTTCTGGCCCCAGTACACGGCGATGCTGCCGGCATGGCACGTGGCAAGGAGTGCTACGAAGAGGGTGGCCGTGAGCTGGAAGGGGGTGAGAGAACGGCTCGCCATTGCTGGGATCAATCGGCGCGTGCCTGTGCAAGTAGCCTAACCTAGTACAGGAAACGGTGGAGACTAGTGAGGAGACGTGCTCTGTGTTTTGCGTTGTGATGGCTATGGCGCATGTTTGGATTTTATAGTGTCTTGACGGAGCGTCATGGACGCTTTTTTAGTGGCTTTCGTGCCGTCTTACGTCCGCTTCTGCATCTGAATTTAATTACTTATGGTAGTAGAGTGGTTACGGTTAAGTAAAGCTGAGGGTAGAAAAATTCGACTGCGGTGGGTTGTTTCCTTGCTTAATTTACTCGGACAGATTAGTGAAACGGACTGCGTTCAAATCGCAAACGCTGCACCGTACTCAACCGAAACTCCTCTGTTTCCTGTCCCGGCAGAGTGCCGGACAGAGAACGTATATGCAGCTTCAAGCACCCTCCACGGTCCTTGACAGCTTTGTAAAAGAAGGAGTAAAATGCATGGACGGTCGGCGGTCATCGTACTTTGTCAAAAGTTTACTTTGGTCACCGTACTTAAGAATACGATCAATATAGTTTTTTTTATATGCATTTCGGTGATTATACTCAGTGACCATATAATGACTGAAAGGCGTATATAGTGACCATAGTGAGCTTTTGACACAAGTACGGTGATCAGATGCATTTTACTCTAAAAAAATGAACTTGTGGCAAAAGATTTGCCTCGATGCAGCAAATAGGAAAGAAATTGACATAGTACATCATGCAGAAATAAATTAGAAGAAAAGATTTTTTTCCTCCGAAAATAAGGCCCAAGCATCGATGACATGTTTTTTTTCGCATTCTTCTTTCATGTACCATGTGTGCCCTAGACAATCTTTAATCATGTGCCAAATTCTCAATGCTTAGCGGCATTCGAAAAGTTGGCTGGCCACATTTTTCTGACATTCTTTTGCATAAGGAGCAAAGACAACAAATACAGGTCACCTTCGTTCGAACCAATCGGCCATCCAAACACGATTTTTTGGATGATTAACACAGGGAAACAGTTTCCAATATCTACAAAGGGTGTCATTCAGACAAGTCGAGGTTGCTCTGAAAATTGCACATTGTAGGATGAGGCCGTAGAGTATTGACAAGAAGGAGAAAGCTCCAAAAGAATAGAGTCACATGTGTCTGTATTTAGTTGATTTCTTTTTTGCGAGGCAACATTTAGTTAAGCAAGATGATACCCCGACGCGTTGTTGTGAGAATGTTTTGCAATATTTCAATGTGATTTGATTGTATTGAACATGAATATTTGGAGTAACAGTACGAGTATACTAAACTAAAGATACATATGATTTATTGTGTCTGATTGTTGTATAGTTGTAAAAATACGTATTAAATATAAATGGAATAATAGAATGACAATTGTCATGCATGTTTGCATGATGAGTAGACTTTTTCTATGCATGGTTGCACGTTGAGGTGCGTATTGCATGTTGAGGTGCGTATTTTCTCATGCATATTGCCTGCTGAGGTGACATGTTTGAAAGAAATAGGCTAGCAAAGACCGAAGACTAGCTATTTAGATATAAAAGATTTGAAAGGCGATGACCCAAATGTCCACAAATTCTTCAATATGATGCCCAAGAGGCCTTCGGTCTAGTCATTATGATGGACCTATGCATTTCCTTAAAGCACATTATTAACTCACGAGTTTTCCCATCTTTTTTTTTGCGAATGGCATAGACTGGTGCAGCAATATCTTAAAGTCAATGCTCATTGGCCCACCCACATCCCAAAAGTAAGCTCCCCCTTCCATCCATTTTTACGGTCATTTAGGTGTAGAAGGGTTCCATGCCAGCATCATCTCAAGGGTTTCCATTCGATTTTGAAGGTAGATTTTTCATTTGAACATGTGCTCAACATATTAGTGCACATTGTGGAACCAATCAGGATTCAGGTAAGCTAGACTAATGTAAACAAGAGTTTTCTACCACGTAAACCAAAAATATTATCCTATTATAGACCACAAGATTGCCACTAGATGCGAAGACCCACTAGAAGTAGAGATGATGACTAGCATGTTGCGCCCTCGTGGTGTCCCTCGTGTTGTTTGTCCTAGCATAATAGAAGTGATGCCTATAAGTTATCACGTGTATGAGGTGGAACATAACATGGCAGATTGCTAGATTCAATCACAAGACTTGGGTATGGAGTTGGTGACAGCTGGGGTTTCCGAAATCCCTTATCAGACAATCAAGCAAGCAACTCTTAACCAATCCATACTTCTCCATTTACATAGATCTTCTTAGATGGGCCGCAACACCCATAATCCAACATAAAACGCTTCAAATCAGTCGACAGATTTAACGCATGCGTCGAAAGTCTTCGTGGCCGTCCGATCAGTGTCTGATTGTGCGGCGTACAACAACCCTCCCTATCGCACATGTGTTTTGCAATATCGGCCTTGTTGCAAACAACGGAGCACAACACATGGCGTGTTGCAGACCGACCAATCCATCTGCCTACTTGTTGCTTCGCCCCATCCACAACCACCACCAAGTCAGGGAGATGCGCCCCGCGATGGCCGATCTCCGGCGACCACAGGCAAGGTTGCCCGGCCCCACCATGCTCCTCATCTCCTCCTTATCAGCGTCATCGGAGCCGCCCCTTTCTCGACCCCTCAGTCGAGCCCCACATGTAGGTCGTCGTTGCTCGAGCGCTTCCATGTTGGATCTCCGCCGCCAAACGCCTCCCCGCCACTAGATCGACTGATCCGGCGAGATGCGACACGCCGGCGCAGAGCGCCGCCAACCTTGTCTCGTCCTGTCACGCCAGCAGCAACCACAACCACCGCGTCGTTCATCTGCGCTCGCCCTTCTCGGCTCAGTCACGGACCGTCTCCAGCCCACCACGGGAAAAAGGTTAGGGAAGCTGACGCTTCTACAGCATGAGCTATATTGCAACTTTTTTTGCTACAAGGTATAGTTGCAGGAATATAGAGAAGAAACCGAAGATACTATTGCAATTTTGTGCCACAAGGGTCTTGTTACAGGATTATTTTGCAACAAAGGCCTTGTTGTACGAAAGTAGATAAGCGAAATGATCAGGAAAATAGATAAAAAGAAACGATCCGACGGCTCGTGATCCGGCCGATCTTCTAAAAAGATCAGCTGGCTAAGCATGGCCCTAACCCAACATGACTTCATTCACTTATCTACTCAGATTGAATCAGAGTAGGGGTTGCCCCGTTAAGAGCATCTCTAGCAGACCCCGTATAACGCCGACACACATAACACGTTTACAGTTCGCGAAAAAACAGTTTTGCAGGCCAGCGCGGGCGGCGGCAGAGTTAGACCCCGCAAAATGGACTCGTATAAAAGGATATTTGTGGAATATGCTTTTTTACGAGTCGGCTTTGCGGGGTCTGCTCGGGTGCTGCTCCCGCCGGCCCATAAATCCGAATTTTGATATTTATATTTCACACATGAAAATGCATTTCTTTGCCTTCGATGGCATTGGATACATAGTAATTCACCAAATCTTTGCTAGAATAGTAAGACCAAAGAAAACAAGAACCACAATTATGCATTTTAAAAGATATCCAACTTTCATAACTGCTCCCACTAGTTAGAGCAATATCTTCTCCATGCATTCATTGTTGATCTCTGGATTCTTGATCTTGCATTCTTCATTCTTCTTCTTTGGTTCCAAAGAAGTAGACGTTGCTTCCCCTCTACTTTCTTCTCTAATTGCACATGTAGCCGCATCATTAGCCGCAATTCTACTAAGAAGTGCACAAACGTCTATTAAGTTTCTTTCTATCAATAAACCAATGTATTCTCCTTCCCAAAACCAAAATGAGCATCCATCTTCTTACACACATGAGATGTTCAAAATGAGCTATCGCAATCGAACCAAAGAATACAGTGATAAAGTCGAATGCAAATAGCACATACCCCGTCGTTTTCGCATTTGAAGAACACCTATCCGGGGTGCTTCGGCGTGCCAGATGTTAGCCGCACCACTGTCCACGTGCAGTCGTTGCACTGTATTAACAACATCGGTCAGCCGACGAGCTGCTGCGCGAGCGCCGAGCCCGGCGGTCGGCCGGCTGAATCCTTGTCGGCAAACCGACGGCGGCGATGGGTACAAGACGAACCCGTACCTGCATGTTGGTCTGGGGCTTTGCCGGGGCTGTGCGGGCTGCTCCCCGACCAATCCATGGCTTGGCGCAGCCACCGGTGGCTGGGGAAGCTCGGTCGTGTCACGTCCCTCCGGCGTGATCCGGACGGCTAGTTTGGCCTGAATCGCCGACGACGGGGGGTGGGGAAAGGCGCTGGGCGAGGTAGAGAAGGGGTGGCGGTGGGTGGGGAAAAGCGCGAGCTGAAATGCCCTCCCCCCTCCCCCCACCAACCGCTCCCACTATATACAGGGCGCCACAGGCCGAGGGGGGAACCTGCGTTTTCGCGGGTTGGGACGGGAATTATGCCGCGCCCCGCAAAAACTTTTACGGGTGGGACACATTTGCGGGGTCTGCTCGAGCAGGATTTTCTGCGCCGACCCGCGTTTTGGCGGTTATTTTGCGGGTCGCGGCGTTATATGGGATCTGCTAGAGATGCTCTAAGTGTGTGACCCCATATGCTCTTGATCAGTTACACATGTCATGAGCAGCCTTCGTAAACTCAATCGACCCTCGAGTACCTAGTCGGCCCAAGTACACTACTCGAACTCCGACTTACTCTAACTTGGACCATAATTGGTAGTGGCTCCTAGAAGGATGTGCCAACTCACAAGTGCTCACAAAGTCATGTAGAAGAACCTCACAATGTGGCATATGCTGCCTCAGGATATATGTTACCGAACCCACTATGAGTATTTGGAATACTTGTCGAGCGGCTCAACATCTCCTGAACTCATGATATAGATTCCTCGATAAGGTTAGCACTTAAAGTTGGCTACACAGCCATGCATCATTTTAGTCTAGCCAATCGAGAGGCCCAAGATTCATCTCTCCAAGTCTGAGGGAAATATCCTATCTTTGTCGGCCTTGCCTCGCGGAATGCTTGGCAGCAAGCTCTAAAATCACCATTATGAATATTCAGTTACGAACAAGTATTGATAGACCCTAAAAATGCCTATTCAGTATTCACATCCCGAGAACGTATGTTGACCTCAGTGTAGATCATGGCATATACACTGTACTTTAGACCAACAAATTACAATTCACACTACATCTCAAACTAGGTATGCCACACACTATGTTCTACCAATGCAAGTCTTATTATCATACTGATATCACATATACTCACAACCTACGAAACAAGGTCATCGACAAATGATATGCTAATCTTCGAGTATGTGTGCTCATATCCTCAATGGCTAGCAATTGTTATCATAACATCATACAATAAGAGTTTCACAGAAACTAAAGTATTAACCAACCTATGTCAAGATGATATTGAAGGACAATATTAGTAAATCATGGATACATGGGAGCATAATCATCACTGTAATTGCCTCTAGATAATATTCCCAACCAAACATGTGACGTAAGGCCAAGGTTTGATAAATGAAGATGAGCCAACCTATTTTGTCTGTGCTATGCAAATAACTTTCTCATATGGTAAAACAACCACTCATGTTCTCTTTTTTTATGTACCTCTATAAAAAAAATTGTTGTTTGAATAGTTTTCTGGCCTTTGTTGGCTAGTTCAGTTGTATTGTAAACTTTGTACTCCGGAAATTTTGGCAAATAATCTGGCCGGTTGTTCTCCCTTCACCGTCCCACAAAATATTAGAGTCTCTTTTGTCTCTTGAGATATGCCAGTGACTTGTTGATGTCCTGCAAGTGCACAGAAATAATTGAATCAAAATTCCAGGGAAGTATTTTCCAAAAACTTATTATTCGTAAAAAAGAATAATAACTTTCTTCTAGTTCTAGTTCTAGCTTTAGTCCTAGTTCAACATCATCTAGTATAAAATTTCTTCTAGTTGCAAGATGGCGAAATTTATTATTCTTAAAAAGTCGACGAGTCATGTTGCTGGTTAATGGTATTCAAACTAAGGGACCAGGATTGAACTAGAAACACAGTTGATTGACCAAATATTGTACACTTACTTTTCTATAGAATCAAAAGCAGTGTAGTGCATAACAAAAAATATGGAGTTCATAATTTGATGTAATATGGGACTTGGTTCAAAGAAACTATACTGTGTTTTTATTCATATATATTCACATATGGCAATATCTGATGTCATCTCAAACAATTAACACATGATCCTATGATACATGACGCAAGACACACAATAATAACAACGCAATCAAACCAAACACACTAGAGAGAACTATCACACATCGCTCTTGATGGCAGAGCTATAGCCGGTTTGGTCATCATAAAACTTGAACCATAGCATGACACCACCATACTTTGAAGAGCCCTTGATGAGGGGAAGCACACGCGAAGTGAGCTCACCCGCAGGGACGAACCCCGTGCCCGCCGCGTCCTTGGAGGCCGGAAGCCCCAAGAAGATCTTCCCGGCCGGCACTGACTCCCACTTCTTCCACGCATCCATGAACGCCCCTTGTCCCGCACTGAACTGGCATTCCTCGTTATTGTAGAACTGCACCCACACGTAGTCAAACAGTCCCGTGCTGATCGCACCGCCGTCCCATTCATCCGGGAACGGGCACTGCGGTGCCGCGCTCAACAATACGGTCTGGCCTCCGTTCTTTCCCAAATTCTTCAGGTCAGTGGCGAGATCGTTCCAGAACTTGGCGCTGCCTTGCTCGATGTCAAAGTCAATGCCGTTGAGCACGACGTCACCGAGGGGACCGAACGAGGACGCACCTCCCAGGTAGTTGTTCCAGAGGTACAAGGCAACTTGCCGTGCGTCGCCGGGAGAAGAGAGGCCATAGCTACCATCGCCGCCGCCGATGGAGAGAAGGACTTTCACGCCACGGCTCTGGCACATTTTGATGTCCTTGCTCTGGCCTCTGCAGCCACCGGACGAAGGGTCGCAGTGGCTGGCAAGGTCGAGCTGCGGCGTTTGGCCCTTGCCGAATTTCGGGAGAAAAGCGAGGATGACGAACTCGTAGTTCCCGGAGGCGCACGTCTCAGCTAGCGACGCCTCGCCGTCGTTTTGGCCCCAGTAGACGGCTATGATGCCGGCGTGGCACGTGGCGAGTAGCGCCACCAAGAGTGTGGCAGTGAGCTGGAGGAGAGGGAGAGCTCGGCTTGCCATGGCTGGGATCAAGCAGAGCGTACCTAGCTAGCTGCTTCCGAGGCAGTAGTGAGTTGGTGCGCTCTGTACTTTGAGTTGTGATGGATATTGCGTATGTTTGGATTTTACTAGTGGTTGGGGCCCACCATTGTGGGCCTCCTGAGAGGTAGTTGGGCATTGCCAGGTGGGAGGGCGCTCCTTCTGATTAGTGCCATACAGGTTCATGCAAGCAATGATATGCTTCAGATCGGAGCTACAATACAGACTATGAAAGCAATGGCAGAAGCAAACGTAAAAATAAGATAAAGCAGTAGAAATGCAATGCACATTACGACAATTTAGACGAAAGAGATACAAATTCTGGAAGAAAAGTAGCAGCATAAAAATGATTCATGGTATAAATTTACAAGCATGCAGATATCAACATTTATACATCCAGCCCTAGAACGACATTTTGCTGTTTCAATAGAAAATAAATATCAAAAGTGAAAGGTTGTTTGCACCAAGAGGTGTAGATCCCGTGATCCTTCAGGTTTCACCCACCTTCTGAAGTTGTGATGGCACAAATTAGAATGTTACCTCAATGTGATCAAATGCAACCTTATTACTGGCTTAATGATTTCAAGGCATTTACAGTAAACCGTCTCAGGAAAGACCAATATCATTCCCAAGAAGTAGTTTCCAAACAGCAAGATGTATGCATGTCATCAGGAACTTTAATAGTGCAAATGGATATAATGTGCCTTGTACAAAAGGCAGTTACCACTGATGTTTGCATGTTTTAAAATGGCTGCCCAACTTAACTCCAAGTAATTGTGCGGTTATTCCTAAGAAAAAAATGAATGTCAATGAAGGAATGTAGCCTGCACTTAGGTCGCTTCCACCTAAGAACATTAAGGTGGTTGATTGGGTCCCTAACCTACCTGGCTAAAAGACAATAACATCCATATTGAAGGAAACATAATTTATATATGCCCCATTAAAGTATTCAGAATTGCTGACTCCTTGCCTCCAACACATAGCAGTATAAATTCCTTTATTCATCAAAGAAGGAGAAATTAGAGAGGCATCATACCCTTTGGGTCGAGTTCCTTCGATAGCAGCCGTTGGATCTCATCGTGGTGATGCTTGTTGTGGTGGTGGTGGTGAGAATTGGCATATTTGATCAAAGCTTCTTTCTCAACAACTTGGCGTGTCAACCCAAAAATTGTCGAATATACGACAACACTCTCGGCAGACCTCAAAGCCTCCTCTTTTTCTACAAGTTGCTTTAGCAAACCAATCTGTTTCTTTTGGAGCTTGTCGACCCGCTGTGTAGCAAACCGATCTCATCCTTGTCTTTGGGTTTATTTTCTGCTCTCGATAGAGCTATCAGGGCAACCGAGCCATTCTCGCCATCTGAATCAGGTGTACTTTTATTTCATGTGTCTCTAGGATCTCTGTGCCTTTTTGTTGACATAGTTTGTGGTGCCTTTGCGCTTTTGAAAACACCAGCCAATAAGAAACAATCATTCATCCCAGGTTCAACACTACAAAAGCAAACAACATTTTTTTGTCAGACAACAAAACAGATTTATCAAGGTAAAGGGTGCATCTTGTGTAGAACTCATGTATGCATCCTGCACAGGTGAAATGGTTCACTATAAGGCTAGCCTTCATTTACCGAAAGCAAGACAAACCTGCTTACTTTTGTACTTTAAGCATTTGCTGAGTTAATATGTGGATATGAACCAGAACATAAATGCTAGTGGTACTTTTATGTCCTTTTGTGAAAGATGAAATCATTTTTAGTGAATTACAAACTAATAGCTTGCTTGATCTACCACAAATAGCATCTGATAGGATTAAAATGTATATTTCACTGTGTGTCTTCTGCGACAACAAAGCAGCTCCCATCTAAGCAAAAATCACATGGGTCAATACATACAAGTGACTGGTTTAGGTGCGTCCAATGAGCCTATCCATATGTACATGACCAACTAAAAAGCCTATTCCCTCAAAATAAAAAAGCTCATAGTTGATCTCAAAAAAAAAAAAAGCTCATAGTTCACAACAAGAATCAACCATACTTCTAGATTTACATGTGTCGTGTGATAAACAAAATGTACTCTTATAAGATGGCTCCTAAAAAAATTTAGCCTATACTCATGCTACAAGTGATGTGATCATCTATTCAGGTAATGCAAGAGGTCTCGCTGTTTCAGAAATGCAAGAGGTTTCACCGTTTCAGAAACGCATCGCTTTAGGGGAAGTAGCAAACAAGAGAGCATGTGTTGTTTCTTAGTACCTGCGGCCTGGCTTCGATGGTGTTGAGGTCATTGACGAAGGAACCAGAGAGGACCCAGATCTAGGATAGACTGAACTTGTCGTGGAGGAGAACTGCTCTGGAGTGACAGTGGCAGAACATCTAGCTAGCCATGGATAAAATGGCAAGCAGAACATAGGAACCTAAATATTTCTCTATGGCCATGTGTTGTGGTTTTTGGCATAGGTAAGAAACGTTCTTGCTAGAAACCTATATCAGCCACGTAAAAACATGCAACAACAATTAGAGGACGTCTAACTTGTTCTTGCAGCATATGCCATGTGATGTGATATGGCCAAAAGGATGTGATGAATTTTATATATATATATATATATATATATATATGTGTGTGTGTGTGTGTGTGTGTGTGTGTGTGTGTGTGTGTGTGTGTGTGTGTGTGATGTATGAGATTGATCATGTTCTTGTAATATGAATCACGACTTGCATGTCGATGAGTATGACAACCGGCAGGAGCCATAGGAGTTGTCTTAATTATTGTATGACCTGCGTGTCATTGAATAGCGCCATGTAATTACTTTACTTTATTGCTAAACCGTTAGCCATAGTAGTAGAAGTAATAGTTGGCGAGACAACTTCATGAAGACACAATGATGGAGATCATGATGATGGAGATCATGGTGTCATGCCGGTGACGATGATGATCATGGCGCCCCGAAGATGGAGATCAAAAGAGCAAAATGATATTGGCCATATCATGTCACTATTTGATTGCATGTGATGTTTATCATGTTTTTACATCTTATTTACTTAGAACGACGGTAGCATAAATAAGATGACACCTCGCTAAAATTTCAAGAAAGTGTTTCCCTAACTGTGCACCATTGCGAAGGTTCGTTGTTTCGAAGCACCACGTGATGATCGGGTGTGATAGATTCTAACGTTCGAATACAACGGGTGTAAGCCAGATTTACACAAGCAAAACACTTAGGTTGACTTGACGAGCCTGGCATGTACAGACATGGCCTCGGAACACAAGAGACTGAAAGGTCGAACATGAGTCGTATCGCAGATACGATCAACATGAAGATATTCACCGATGATGACTAGTCCGTCTCACGTGATGATCGGACACGGCCTAGTTGACTCGGATCATGTATCACTTAGATGACTAGAGAGATGTCCATCTGAGTGGGAGTTCATTAAATTAGATGAACTTAATTATCATGAACATAGTCAAAAGGTCTTTGCAAATTATGTCGTAACTTGCGCTTTAGTTCTACTGTTTTAGATATGTTCCTAGAGAAAAAATTAGTTGGAAGTTGATAGTAGCAATTATGCGGACTAGGTCCGTAAACTGAGGACTGTCCTCATTGCTACGCAGAAGGCTTATGTCCTTAATGCACCGCTCGGTGTGTTGAACCTCGAACATCGTCTGTGGATGTTGCGAACATGTGACATACACGTTTTGATGACTACGTGATAGTTCAGTAATGTTAAACGGTTTAGAACTGAGGCGCCGAAGACGATTTTGAAACGTCGCGGAACATATGAGATGTTCAAAGGGCTGAAATTGGGATTTCGGGCTCGTGCCCATGTCAAGAGGTATGAGACCTCTGACGAGTTTCTTAAGCCTGCAAACTAAGGGAGAAAAGCTTAATCATTGAGCATGTGCTCAGATTGTCTGAGTACTACAATCACTTGAATCGACTGGGAGTTAATCTTCCTTAAGAGATAGTGATGGTTCTCCAAAGGCATTGCCACCAAGCTACTAGAGCTTCGTGATGAACTATAACATATCAGGGATAGATATGATGATCCTTGAGCTATTCGTGATGTTTGACACCGCGAAAGTAGAAATCAAGAAGGAGCATCAATTGTTGATGGTTAGTGAAACCACTAGTTTCAAGAAGGGCAAGGGCAAGAAGGGATACTTCATGAAACGTCAAATCAGTTGCTGCTCTAGTGAAGAAACCCAAAGTTTGAACCCAAACCCAAGACTAAGTGCTTCTTTAATGAGGGGAATGGTCACTGAAGCAGAACTACCCTAGATACTTGGTAGATGAGAAGGCTGGCAAGGTCGACAGAAGTATATTGGATATACATTATATTAATGTGTACTTTACTAGTACTCCTAGTAGCACCAGGGTAATAGATACCGGTTTGGTTGCTAACTGTTAGTAACTCAAAATAAAAGGCTACAGAATAAACGAAGACTAGTTGAAGGCGAGGTAACGATATGTGTTGGAAGTATTTCCAAGGTTGATCTTAACAAACATTGCACGCTCCCTCTACCATCGGGATTGGTGTTAAACCTAAATAATTGTTGTTTGGTGTTTGTGTTGAGTATAGACATGATTGGATTATGTTTATCGCAATACAGTTGTTCATTTAAGGAGAATAATGTTTACTCTGTTTATTTGAATATACCTTCAATGGTCTTGCACCTAAAATGAATGGTTTATTGAATCTCGATCGTAGTGATACACATGTTCATGCCAAAAGATATAAGATAGTAATGATAGTACCACCTACTTGTGGCACTGCCATTTGAGTCATATTGGTATAAAACGCATGAAGAAGCTCCATGTTGATGGATCTTTTGGACTCACTCGTTTTTTGAAAAGTTTGAGACATGTGAACCATGTCTATTAGTATGTATGCATGAAGAAACTCCATGCAGATGGATCATTTGGACTCACTTGATTTTGAATCACTTGAGACATGCAAATCATACCACATGGGCAAGATGACTGAAAAGCCTCATTTTCAGTAAGATGGAACAAGAAAGCAACTTTTCGGAAGTAATACATTTTGATGTGTGCACTCCAATGAGTGCTGAGGCACGCAGTGGATATCGTTATGTTCTTACTTCACAGATGATTTGAGTAGATGCTGAGTATATTTACTTGATGAAACACAAGTCTGAATTATTGAAAGGTTCAAGTAATTTTAGAGTGAAGTTGAAGATCGTCGTGACAAGAGGATAAAATGTCTACGATATGATCGTAGAGATGAGTATCTGAGTTATGAGTTTGGTATACAATTAAGACATTGTGGAAATTGTTTCACAACTAATACCGCCTGGAACACCATAGTGTGTTGGTGTGTCCGAACATCATAGCTACACCCTATTGGATATGGTGCATACCATGATGTCTCTTATCGAATTACCACTATCGTTTATGGGTTAGGCATTAGAGACAACCGCATTCACTTCAAGTAGGGCACCACGTAATTTCGTTGAGATGACAGCGTATGAACTATGGTTTAGAGAAACCTAAGCTGTCATTTCTTAAAAGTTTGGGGCTGCGAAGCTTATGTGGAAAAGTTTTAGCCTGATAAGCTCAAACCCAAAGCGGATAAATGCATCTTCATAGGACACCCAAAACAGTTGGGTATACCTCCTATTTCAGATCCGGAAGCAAAAGTGATTGTTTCTAGAAATGGGTCCTTTCTTGAGGAAAAGTTTATCTTGAAAGAATTGAGTGGGAGGATGGTGGAGACTTGATGAGGTTATTGAACCATCACTTCAACCAATCTATAGCAGGGCACAGGAAGTTGTTCATGTGGTGCCTACACCAGTTGAAGTGGAAGCTGATGATAGTGATCATGAAACTTCGGATCAAGTCACTACCAAACCTCGTAGGTCGACAAGGACGCGTACTACTTCGGAGTGGTACGGTAATCCTGTCTTGGAGGTCATGTTGCTAGACAACAATGAACCTACGAGCTGTGGAGAAGCGATGGTGGGCCCGGATTCCGACAAATGGCTCGAGGCCATAAAATCTGAGAGAGGATCCATGTATAAAACAAAGTGTAGACTTTGGAAGAACTACTTGATGGTCGTACGGCTGTTGGGTACAGATGGATTTTAAAAGGGAAGACGGACAATGATGGTAAGTGTCACCATTAAGGAAGCTAGACTTGTCGCTAAGATGTTTTCTGACAAGTTCAAGGAGTTGACTACGATGAGACTTTCTCACTCGTAGCAATGCTAAGAGTCTGTTGAAATTATATTAGCAGTTCCTGCATTATTTATGAAATCTTGCAGATAGGATGTCAAAACATTGTTTCCTTAATGATTTTCTTGAGGAAAGGTTGTATGTGATACAACTAGAAGGTTTTGTCAATCCTAAAAGATGCTAACAAGTATGCAAAGCTCCAACATACCTTTAAGGACTGGAGTAAGCATCTCGGAGTTGGATTATATGCTTTGATGAGATGATCAAAGATTTTGGGTTTATACAAAGTTTATGAGAAACTTGTATTTCCAAAGAAGTGAGTGGGAGCACTATAGCATTTCTGATGAGTATATGTTGTTGACATATTGTTGATCGGAAATGATGTAGAATTTCTGGAAAGCATATAGGGTTATTTGAAAAGTGTTTTTCAATGGAAAACCTGGATTAAGCTACTTGAACATTGAGCATCAAGATCTATAAGGATAGATCAAAATCGCTTGATAGTACTTTCAAATGAGTACGCGCCGTGACAAGATTCTGAAGGAGTTCAAAATAGATCGGCAAAGAAGGAGTTCTTTGCTGTGTTATAAGGTGTGAGTATTGAGTAAGACTCAAGACCTGACCACGGCAGAAGAGAGAGAAAGGACGAAGGTCGTCCCCTATGCTTTAGACGTAGGATCCACAGTATGCTATGCTGTGTACCGCACCTAAAGTGTGCCTTGCCATGAGTCAGTCAAGGGGTACAAGTGTGATCCAGGAATGGATCACAGGACAGCGGTCAAGGTTATCCTTAGTAACTAGTGGACTAAGGAATTTTCTCGAATATGGAGGTGGTAAAAGAGTTATCGTAAAGGGTTACGCCGATGCAAACTTTGACACTAATCTGGATGACTCTAAGTAGTAGACCGGATTCGTATAATAGAGCAGTTATTTGGAATAGTTCCAAATAGCGCGTGGTAGCTGCATCTAGGAGATGACATAGAGATTGAAAAGCACACACGGATCTGAAAGATTCAGACCCGTTGACTAATAACCTCTCTCACAAGCGAGATATGACCAAACCCAATGGGTGTTGGATTCATTACAATCACATAGTGATGTGAACTAGATTATTGACTCTAGTGCAAGTGGGAGACTGTTGGAAATATGCCCTAGATGCAATAATAAAATGGTTATCATTATATTTCCTTGTTGATGATAATTGTCTATTGTTCATGCTATAATTGTATTACCTGGAAACCGTAATACATGTGTGAATACATAGACCACAACATGTCCCTAGTGAGCCTCTAGTTGACTAGCTCGTTGATCAATAGATGGTTATGGTTTGCTAACCATGGACATTGGATGTCATTGATAACGAGATCACATCATTAGGAGAATGATGTGATGGACAAGACCCAATCCAAAGCATAGCACAAGATCGTGTAGTTCGTTTGCTAAAAGCTTTTCTAATGTCAAGTATAATTTCCGTAGACCATGAGATTGTGCAACTCCCGGATACCGTAGGAATGCTTTGGGTGTACCAAACGTCACAACGTAACTGGGTGGCTATAAAGGTACACTACAGGTATCTCCGAAAGTGTCTGTTGGGTTGGCACGAATCGAGACTGGGATTTGTCACTACGTATGACGGAGAGGTATCTCTGGGCCCACTCAGTAATGCATCATCGTAATGAGCTCAACGTGAAAGCACAAGTGCTCCCTAGGTGGTTTTGGTAATTAATATCAACATATCTCTTGTTGGACTAACACTTTTATCTAGTATTTTTCAGACAAGTTCAACAGTGGAGTGGCATGGACTAAAGGATGTGGGAACACCTTCAAGATGCTAAGGAGAAAGGATTGGCTCAAGCTTCAAGCTCAAGACTCTTGATTTTACATTTCAGTGATCCAAGATCACATTGAGTCTATAGGAAAAGCCAATACTATCAAGGAGGGATGAGGTGTTGCTTAATGAGCCTCTTGCTTCATGTGCTTAGTGATATGCTCCAAAAACCCTCAACCACTTTCTCACATCCACATATGTCCTAAACCTAAAGTCAAACTCGGCCCCACTGATTCTTTCTATCCGGCGCCACCGAGTTTTGATGTCTTAGCCACTGCCACAAACCCTAGGCAAATCGGTCTCACCGATAGGGATCTCGGTCTCACCGAGATGGGATTGTAATCTCTCTGTGTATGTCCATTATCAAAATCGGTCTCACCGAGTTTGAGCAATCGGTACTACCGAGATTACAATGCAAACTTCCTGGTTGACTCATTACCAAAAGCGGTCCCACCAAGTTTGATAATCGGTCCAACCGAGTTTGCCTGACCAACTCTCTGGTTAGCTAATTACCAAAATCGGTCCTACCGAGTTTGTGTAATCGGTCTCACCAAGATTACGTTATGCCCTAACCCTAACCGAATCGGTCTCACCGAGTTGCATTTCGGTCCCACCGAAATTCCTAACCGTCACATTGTTTACTAAATCGGTCTGACCGAGTTTATTGATTCGGTCCCACCGAGTTTGGTAAATTGTGTGTAACGGTTAGATTTTGTGTGGAGGCTATATATACCCCTCCACATCCTCTTCATTCGTGGAGAGAGCCATCAGACTGAACCTACACTTCCAGCATCCTATTTCTGAGAACTACCTACTCATGTGTTGAGGCCAAGATATTCCATTCCTACCATATGAATCTTGATCTCTAGCCTTCCCCAAGTTGCTTTCCACTCAAACCTTCTTTCCACCAGATCCAAATCATATGAGAGAGAGTTGAGTGTTGGGGAGACTATCATTTGAAGCACAAGAGCAAGGAGTTCATCATCAACGCACCATTTGTTACTTCTTGGAGAGTGGTGTCTCCTAGATTGGCTAGGTGTCACTTAGGAGCCTCCGACAAGATTGTGGAGTTGAACCAAGGAGTTTGTAAGGGCAAGGAGATCGCCTACTTCGTGAAGATCTACCGCTAGTGAGGCAAGTCCTTCGTGGGCGACGGCCATGGTGGGATAGACAAGGTTGCTTCTTCGTGGACCCTTCGTGGGTGGAGCCCTCCGTGGACTCGCACAACCGTTATCCTTCGTGGGTTGAAGTCTCCATCAACGTGGATGTACGATAGCACCACCTATCGGAACCACGCCAAAAACATCCGTGTCTCAAATTGCGTTTGAATCCTCCAATCTCTTCCCTTTACATTCTTGCAAGTTGCATGCTTTATTTTCCGCTGCTCATATACTCTTTGCATGCTTGCTTGCTATATGTTGTGAATGTTAAACTTGTGCCTAAACTCCACTCAAACTTTAAAAAGGGTTAAAAACTACAATTTTGGTACTTAGTGTCTAATCACCCCCCCCCCCTCTAGACACCTCTTCTCAAGGTCCTACAAGTGGTATCAGAGCTTTGGTCTCCATTGCCTTGGTTTAATCGCCATTGGAGGAAGATGGATGAGTCTACTTTGGGGAGTCTTAGACATAGAGTGCCTATTCTTGATGGAGAGTATTTTCATGAGTGGAAAAATGAGATGCTTGTAATTTTCAATCAATATCATTTGAACAAGTACATTGCTAGTCCTTGTGCACCTTGCGTTGATCCTATGCATTCTACCCTTGATGAATCTATTGACATGATTAGGAATGTTAGAACTGTTAATCTTATCACTAGAGGCTTGCCTAGAAGCTTGATTATAAAACTGCCTACTCTTGAGTGTGCCTACACTATATGGAAATTTCTTGAGAAACAATTTCCTGATTATTCTTTGAAAAATCTTGATGAAATTCTCCATAAGTCTATTGCTTTGAGTAAAATGAATTCTAGTGATCCTATGTTTGGTGATCGTCTATTTGAGCTTACAAACCTTATGTGTGCCAAAGGAAATGTTGGTATTATTAGTGATATTATTTCCGAAGCTATAAAAATTCATAGACAAGATCATTGTCAAAATCACTCTAACGAATCACCCTCTCTAGGATTTGATCCACCACATGACGATGTTGAACATGGATACTATGATGAGGATGATGATAGTGACTTCGATCTTGATGATGCAATGAGACATTTTGGTCTTATGGCAAATCTTCGGGGATATATGTCAGGAGGAAAGGAATTGGTCCTTGACAGTGGATGTACCGATCACATGACCGGAGATAAAGACATGTTTCGTGAGCTTGCTGATAATGATAGTCCTCGAAAGTATGTCACTTTCGGTGACAACTCAAAGGGTAAGGTGGTTGGCCTTGGTAAGGTGGCCATCTCACATGATAGCTCCATACAAAATGTCATGCTCGTTGAATCTCTTGGATACAACTTACTTTCAGTATCTATACTTGCTGACTTTGGTTTCAATGTCTTATTTACTGAAGTTGATTGCCAAGTGTTTCGTCGAGACAATCATAAAATGGTCTTTACTGGTATACGTAGAGGTGATCTTTACATTGTTGATTTCACTAAAAAGGCTCAACCTAAAACTTGCTTCATTGCTAAATCCTCAAAAGGTTGGTTATGGCATAGACGACTAGGTCACGTTGGCATGAGAAACCTTGACAAGCTTATTAAAGGAAATCATATCCTTGGAGTTAATGATGTCATATTTGATAAGGATAGACTTTGCACTGCTTGTCAAGCAGGTAAACAGGTTGGAGGAAGGCATCCCGTGAAGAACATCATGACCACAAAGAGCCCACTCGAGCTACTTCACATGGATCTTTTTGGTCCAAACTCTTACAAGAGCCTCGGTGGAAATTGTTTTGGTCTAGTTATAGTTGATGATTTTTCCAGATTTACGTGGGTGTTCTTTCTCGATGATAAATCGCAGGTCCAAAAGATCTTCGAAAACTTCGCTAGGAAGGCCCAAAACCAATTTGAAGTGAAGATCAAGAAGGTTCGCAGCGACAATGGAACAGAGTTCAAGAACGCAAATGTGGACACCTTTCTTGACGAAGAAGGGATTTCACACGAGTTCTCGGCTACGTACACACCTCAACAAAATGGAGTTGTTGAGAGGAAGAACCGGACGCTCATCGAAATGGCGAGAATGATGCTTGATGAGTACAAGACGCCGAAGCACTTTTGGGCAGAAGCGGTTGAGACAGCTTGTCATGCAACAAATCGCTTGTATCTTCACAAGCTACTCGGCAAGATGGCATACAAGCTACTCACCGGTAACAAACCCCAAGTTGGATACTTTCGAGTATTCGGCTCAAAGTGCTACATTCTTGATAAGCATCGTCGTTCTAAATTTGCTCCTAAGTCTCATGAACGTTTCCTACTAGGTTATGGCTCAAACTCTCACACTTACCGTGTCTACAACAATTTCACCCGAAAGGTTGAAGAGACGGTAGATGTGAAGTTTGATGAATCTAACGGCTTGCAAGTAGAGCAATTGCCAATTGATGTAGGAGACAAAGATCCTTGTCCGTCCAACGGTGGTGAAGGAGAGTACCTCGTCCGTCCAAGTGGAAGCTTCTACTTCACGACAAGGTGAACCAAGAGTTGATACGGAAGCATCCACAAGTGGGACACACCAAGATGAAGAAAACGAGGAAGTGCATCAATATGAACGTCAACAACCTCCTTCTCCACCACGACGAGAGAACGACAACACCAACAATGAAGAAGGCCAAGAAGAAGAACAAGATGAAGAAGATGTTCAACGAATACCCAAGCAAAAGCTTTCACGATCGAGCAAGAATTGCTAAAGACCATCCCGTTGAGCAAATCTACAATGATATTCAAACTGGGAGAATCACTCGCTCTAAAACTCGTTTAGCTAACTTTTGTGAAAACTATTCTTTCATCTCTAGCATTGAACCTATGAAGGTCGAAGAAGCATTGGAAGATCCGGATTGGATAAATGCTATGCATGAAGAGCTACACAACTTTGAGAGGAACCAAGTTTGGACATTGGTTGAGAAGCCCGACAACAACCACAACATCATCGGTACCAAATGGGTGTTTTGCAACAAGCAAGATGAAGATGGACAAGTAATTCACAACAAAGCACGTCTCGTCGCCCAAGGCTACACACAAGTCGAAGGTATGGACTATGGTGAGACTTACGCCCCCGTTGCTAGACTTGAGTCCATTCGCATCTTACTTGCCTATGCTAATCACCATGATATCACCTTGTACCAAATGGACATTAAAAGTGCTTTTCTAAATGGTGAAATAGAGGAGGAAGTTTATGTTAAACAACCTCCCGGCTTTGTCAATCCTAAGAAACCCAATCATGTTTACAAACTTCACAAAGCTCTTTATGGACTTAAACAAGCTCCTAGAGCATGGTATAAATGCTTGACCAAGTTCCTTATTGAAAAAGGCTTTGAAATTGGGAAAATTGATTCTACTCTTTTTACTAAAAGGGTTAATGGTGAACTCTTTGTGTGCCAAATTTATGTTGATGATATTATATTTGGTTCAACTAACCCTCATTTTAGTGAAAAGTTTGGGAAGCTAATTTCGGAGAAGTTTGAGATGTCTATGATGAGTGAACTCAAATTCTTTCTTGGTTTGCAAATCAAGCAAACTAAGGAAGGTACTTTTGTCTCGCAAACAAAGTACACCAAGGACTTACTCAAGAAGTTCAATATGCAAGAATGCAAAGGTATGACTACACCCATGCCTACTAGTGGACATCTTGACTTAACCAAAGATGGTGAACCCGTTGATCAAAAGGTTTATCGCTCTATGATTGGTTCATTATTATATCTATGTGCTTCACGTCCCGATATTATGCTAAGTGTGTGCATGTGTGCACGATATCAAGCTGCTCCTAAAGAATGTCATCTTAAGGCCGTGAAAAGGATAGTGAGATACTTAATCCATACACCAAATTTTGGCATTTGGTATCCTAAGAGGACCTCTTTCGATCTTGTTGGCTATTTCGACTCGGACTATGCCGGAGACAAGGTTGATAGAAAGTCCACTTCGGGTACTTGTCAATTTCTTGGTAGATCTCTTGTGTCTTGGTCCTCCAAGAAACAAAACTCGGTATCCTTATCCACTGCCGAAGTTGAATATATTGCCGCTGGATCATCTTGTGCTCAATTACTTTGGATGACCCAAACTCTTAAAGATTATGGGATATATGTGAGACATGTTCCATTGCTTTGTGATAATGAAAGTGCTATCAAAATTGGTCATAATCCTGTGCAACATTCTCGAACTAAGCATATTGAAGTTCGTCATCATTTCATTCGAGATCATGTTGCTAAGGGTGACATTGATCTTAAGCATGTTCGCACCAAAAAGCAATTAGCGGATATATTCACTAAACCTCTTGATGAGAAAGTATTTTGCAGGTTAAGAGGAGAATTGAACATCATTGATGCTTCAAACTTGGAGTAGAAACTCCATTGGATACATGCAAGACATGAGCTTATGACTAATCCTTGATATTTCTCTTATGATGAAAAACTTATGTCTTGGATATATTTGTATCTTGCATGTTATCTAACCCATGTAGGTACTTGGTTGAATCAAATTCCATGGGATTGTAACCTACTCACACCTTGAGCAATCTCTACATCACCAAGTCTCTACACAAGGTGGTTGAAGACAAGGAAGCACGAAACCATTCAAACATATCCTTTGACATATTCTATGTTGAGTTTCATGATTGTCATTTTTGGATATACAAGTGCTCTTCCTTGCAAGAACTAACCCATGTAGGTAGATAGACTCAAATTCCAAGTGGTGCTCCAAATTCTTGATGAGCTACATCAACCTTGAGCAACCCACGCAAGTTCAACTACATGGACAACACCACCAACCAAGGTATGTTATTCCATCTTAGAGAAGCTTTACTCCGAGTCATGAGTTAAAGCAACTCGACAAGATGTGAATACATCAAGATGCTTAAACGAAAAATGGCAACCCCATTTTGAGCTTAAACGATGAGTATGGACTATGATCAAGTGATCTCACTTGACTCCTAAGTCAATATACTCTAATATAGGTGACTTTGTCGCCGACCATCTCTAGATGAAATTCTCCTGTGTTCTTTTCTGAGTTTTTGCATTTGTCTCATGCATATGTGTTTCCCCTTTCAAAAAAAACTTCATCTAGATTTCTTTCTATTTTTTCTGATTTTTCTGCATCTAATTCCTTGCATATCTTTCAGTAAATTCCTTGAAAATCTTTGTGAGATCCTTCTAGTCTAGTGAGCTGAGGTGACAAGTGTTTTTTTCTCTGTGATGAACTCGGTTTCACCGATTTGTTGTTTTCGGTCCAGCCGAATCTTTTCGGTACGACCGAAGCATACCACTCGGTGCCACCGATTTCATAACAGGAAAAACTCTTTGCCACTTATTCTGTGTTTCTTCTGATCCAGCTCCACTCAATGAATCTTGTCCTCTACAAGCATCACATTTTTATCATTGCTTTATGTTGTGACTCAAGGATCAAACCAATTCACGACAAATTCCAGAGGGAGAGAGAGAGATTACATCTTTATCAAGCCCTTCTTGGAAATTGATGTCAAAGGGGGAGAGAGAGATCACATCAAAGCTTATCATTTAGAGAGAGAGATCACATCTCAGAGGGAGAGAGAGAAGATCCTTCAAGGGGAGAGAGATCTCCAGGGGGAGAGAATACTAGTAGAAAGTATTTCTCAAGGATCCCAGATGCTTGGTGTTCAAGAGGAGAGATGCCACATGTCTTCTTGAGGGGAAAGACATGTTCATATGTGCTTATTTGCATTAGCTTGCATTAGCTCTGTTCTTTATATCTTTCAGCTCTGATTTTCTGTTCCCTATCTTCTCCCAGTATCCCATGCTAGATTCAGGGGGAGCAAGACATCTAAGGGAAAGAAATCATTCAAATTCATTGCATATCTTTACTCTTGGGGACATGTCAATTCCACTGTGGTACTTAGTACTCACTCTCTACATGTCATCCCAGTCTTGGTATTCTTGTGGTTTCTTCTGTTTGCTCTGGCTAGTAGATGTATCTGTGTTATCTAACCTTGTTTACGCAGGTTCATTCCATCCTAAGCCAACTCAAGACTACAAGGTAAGTATATGCATCACAATCATGTGTATGAGGAATTCTTGCTGATGTACATACTGTTTGCAAGAAGGACTCATGGGCATGAAGGTATTTCCTTTAATATATTTTTTGCTCTGATGCATATGGCCAAGATACATGTAACACATTGCCTGCTCTATCATGGTTATGCTCTCACATGCTTCTATATTTCATATTCACATGATTGCATACATGTAGGGGGAGCCTATGCTTGTTACATGTCTTTCCAAAGCTTTACTTGCTATTCTTTATATCCTTATCTAAAGCTTTGATGTATGTTGTCATCAATTACCAAAAAGGGGGAGATTGAAAGCACAAGTGCTCCCTAGGTGGTTTTGGTAATTAATGTCAACATATCTCTTGTTGGACTAACACTTTTATCTAGTATTTTTCAGACAAGTTCAATAGTGGAGTGGCATGGACTAAAGGATGTGGGAACACCTTCAAGATGCTAAGGACAAAGGATTGGCTCAAGCTTCAAGCTCAAGACTCTTGATTTTACATTTCAGTGATCCAAGATCACATTAGGTGTTGCTTAATGAGCCTCTTGCTTCATGTGCTT
This sequence comes from Triticum dicoccoides, assembly GCF_002162155.2. Lineage (NCBI taxonomy): Eukaryota > Viridiplantae > Streptophyta > Magnoliopsida > Poales > Poaceae > Triticum > Triticum dicoccoides. The sequence goes on along the minus strand of NC_041385.1, from coordinate 660,965,173 downwards.
AGTGATATGCTCCAAAAACCCTCAACCACTTTCTCACATCCACATATGTCCTAAACCTAAAGTCAAACTCGGCCCCACTGATTCTTTCTATCCGGCGCCACCGAGTTTTGATGTCTTAGCCACTGCCACAAACCCTAGGCAAATCGGTCTCACCGATAAGGATCTCGGTCTCACCGAGATGGGATTGTAATCTCTTTGTGTATGTCCATTATAAAAATCAGTCTCATCGAGTTTGAGCAATCGGTACTACCGAGATTACAATGCAAACTTCCTGGTTGACTCATTACCAAAATCGGTCCCACCGAGTTTGATAATTGGTCCAACCGAGTTTGTCTGACCAACTCTCTGGTTAGCTAATTACCAAAATCGGTCCTACCGAGTTTGTGTAATCGGTCTCACCGAGATTACGTTATGCCCTAACCCTAACCGAATCGGTCTCACCGAGTTGCATTTTGGTCATACCGAAATTCCTAACGGTCACATTGTTTACTAAATCGGTCTGACCGAGTTTATTGATTCGGTCCCACCGAGTTTGGTAAATTGTGTGTAATGGTTAGATTTTGTGTGGAGGCTATATAAACCCCTCCACCTCCTCTTCATTCGTGGAGAGAGCCATCAGACTGAACCTACACTTCCAGCATCCTATTTCTGAGAACTACCTACTCATGTGTTGAGGCCAAGATATTCCATTCCTACCATATGAATCTTGATCTCTAGCCTTCCCCAAGTTGCTTTCCACTCAAACCTTCTTTCCACCAGATCCAAATCATACGAGAGAGAGTTGAGTGTTGGGGAGACTATCATTTTAAGCACAAGAGCAAGGAGTTCATCATCAATGCACCATTTGTTACTTCTTGGAGAGTGGTGTCCCCTACATTGGCTAGGTGTCAATTGGGAGCCTCCGACAAGATTGTAGAGTTGAACCAAGGAGTTTGTAAGGGCAAGGAGATCGCCTACTTCGTGAAGATCTACCGCTAGTGAGGCAAGTCCTTCGTGGGCGACGGCCATGGTGGGATAGACAAGGTTGCTTCTTCGTGGACCCTTCGTGGATGGAACCCTCCGTGGACTCGCGCAACCGTTACCCTTCGTGGGTTGAAGTCTCCATCAACGTGGATGTACGATAGCACCACCTATCGGAACCACGCCAAAAACATCCGTGTCTCAAATTGCGTTTGAATCCTCCAATCCCTTCCCTTTACATTCTTGCAAGTTGCATGCTTTATTTTCCGCTGTTCATATACTCTTTGCATGCTTGCTTGCTATATGTTGTGAATGTTAAACTTGTGCCTAAACTCCACTCAAACTTTAAAAAGGGTTAAAAACTGCAACTTTGGTACTTAGTGTCTAATCACCCCCCTCTAGACACCTCTTCTCAAGGTCCTACACAATGTGAGTAAGTAGTTAGTCGCAAGATCATGCATTACGGAACGAGTAAAGTGACTTGCCAGTAACGAGATTGAATGAGGTATTGGGATACCGATGATCGAATCTCGGGCAAGTAACGTACCGATTGACAAAAGGAATTGTATACGGGATTGCTTGAATCCTTGACATCGTGGTTCATCCGATGAGATCATCGTGGAACATGTGGGACCCAACATGGGTATCCAGATCCGGATGTTGGTTATTGGCTAGAGAGTTGTCTCGGTCATGTCTGCATGATTCCCGAACCCATAGGGTCTACACACTTAAGGTTCGGTGACGCTAGAGTTGTTATGGGAATTACTGTGCAATTACCGAATGTTTTTCGGAGTCTCGGATGAGATCCCGGACGTCACGAAGAGTTCCGGAATGGTCCGGAGGTAAAGATTTATATATGGGAAGTCCTATTTTGGCCACCGGAAAATGTTCGGGATTTTTCGGTATTGTACCGGGAAGGTTCTAGAAGGTTCTGGAGTGGGGCCCACCTGCATGGGGGGACCCACATGAACGTGGGTAATGGGGGCAAGGCCCCACACCCCTGGTCAAGGCGCACCAATATTCCCCCTTAGAAGGAATAAAATCATGTCCTGAAAGGATAAGATCAAGATCCCTAAAAAGGGGGGTTAACAATCGGTGGGGAAGGAAATGATGGGATGTCTTTCCTCCCACCTTTGCCAACACCCCAATGGACTTGGAGGGCAAGAAACCAGCCCCCTCTATCCCTATATATAGTGGGGAGGCTCATGGGAGCTTCACCCTTGCCCCTGGCGCGGTCCTCCCCCTCTCCAACTCCACCTCCTCCTCAGTAGTGCTTGGCGAAGCCCTGCCGGAGAACTGCAAGCTCCAGCACCACGCCGTCGTGCTGCCGGAGCTCTCCCTCAACTTCTCCTCTCTCCTTGCTGGATCAAGAAGGACGAGACATCCCCGGGTTGTACGTGTGTTGAATGCGGAGGCGCCGTCCGTTCGGCGTTAGATCGGATCTTCCGCGATTTGAATCGCCGCGAGTACGACTCCCTCATCCGCGTTCTTGTAACGCTTCCGCATCACGATCTTCAAGGGTATGAAGATGCACTCCCCTCTCTCTCGTTGCTAGTCTCTTCATAGATTGATCTTGGTGATGCGTAGAAAAAATTTAATTTCTGCAACGATCCCCAACAGTCATAACCTTCTTGGAGGCGATGTCATGGTCCCTTTCTGCGCCCCTTTGAGCATCGGGGGAAACCCCAGGTCTGTTCCCTGGATCGGACAACAACGACGCTATAACGTCGTTCCCCTTCTTGAAGGTGTTGTCTTGTTGCTCGGCGTCCCCGGTGTTGGATCTTGAGTCTTGCGAGCGATCGCGTCGGTTCGGACTGCATCTCATGGCGTGGGCATCCTAGGCGCTATGTACGTCCTCCCAGATGCTTCTCCCATGGTTTTCGTCTTCAGCCTGGCCGGGTCCTGCAACCCACTCGCCGATCTCTAGGCGTTCTCGGTGGGAGTACGTTGATCATGTCAAGTCTGAAGCCGCGGCCATTCGGAGGTGGTGCCTTGTGTTAGTCGTGACGCGGTATGGGTGTCTCTTGCCCCGTGTCTCCTTGCCTTATGTGGTCGAAGGCCGGGCTAGGTGGGTTTAGCCGTGTGTGTCCCTTGTTCGGGCTGAGCATCCCTCTCCCCTCTGCTCCGGGCACCATACTCGCGCCTTTGCGTTCGTGTAGTGTGTTGTACCCTATCTTGTACTTTCTATATTCTCTTCTATCAATGAAATAATACGCAAACTTTGCGTATTCGTGAAAAAAAATATTAATATGGTCAAACGAGTTGGACTCCTGACAAATGTTATATGTGAAGTAAAAAAACCCGGAAGGAGTACTAAGTATGGACTAGTTTACTGTGACACGGATGCACATATTTTAATTATCGGAGCAGTCAAAATGTTCCTACCTAACCTTTTGATATCTTCAAACGCACAAGTTTGTATTACTCAAGGGACAAAACATCAATCCTGCCATCCGGCCCCGACCGCATGAAGGCCCAACCCTAATTGCGAAAAGCGTCAAGCGGCCAAGCCAGGCACTTCTATATCTCGCTCATAGCAAGATGTAGGACAGCCTCTCCTGAAGGCGACCGCCAGACTGTGCCAACCCAGGCATGGGGAGGCCATTGGCCACAATTTGATTTCTTTAATGTTTTTTTCATTTTTTTTCAAATGTGTATAAACATATTTCTCATGTCTACGAAAAATGTATACAGAGAATATACATAATCAATCATTCGAAAAATGTTGATTACACATTTGAAAAATGTTAATCACACAATTGGAAAATGTTAAATATGTATAGAAAAAATACACATGTATACAAAAAATATACAGTATGTATAAAAATAATTTTAATCGTGTATTTTAAAATGGTTAAACATGTATAAAAACATGTTGATCATATATTTAAAAGATGTTAAACATGTATTAAAAATGTCGATCATGCGTTGAACATTTTCATGATGGCAATACACATTTTTCATATACAATGTACATTTTTTTATATACATCAGAAACAATTTACATACATGTTTAACATTTTGAAAATACAGAATTAACTTATTTTAAATATAATTTTTGTTGTCTAATTTTATTTAATGTATGGTGTACCTTTTTATATACATGAATAACATTTTTATACACATTAATATTTTGAAAATGCGTGATCAAATATTTTTCATATACAAAAAAAATACAAACGAAAACTTAAAAATAAATAAAGGAAATCATTATAAAAAGGAAAAACAAAAAATCCACAAAAAACCACCATGAATAGAATAGAAAACCGAGAAAGAAACAAAGAAAATGACAAAAACCGATGAAAATCAAGAAAGATGCAGAAATAAAACTAGCAAAGAAATGAAAAAAAGAAAAAAAATACTAGTGAAAACCAAGAAAGAAACAAAAACAAATCAAAGAAAACAAAGAAAAAATAAGGAAAATAGAAGAAAAATGAAAACTTGATAAAGAAACAAATAAAACCAGTGAAAAACAAAAGACCTGTAGAAAATCGGCGAAGAAACAAACAAACCGAAGAGAGAAACGAAAAAACTAAGAAACCCGTGTTTGAACTAGTGAAGCGACCAAAAGCCATGGAGCAAACAAAACAAAGAAACAGCCTGACCAAGTTGCTACGCAGGATAAAATATTCCTTTAGACGAGAGAAGCTACCGGCTCGCACTAAGCGAGTAATAGCTCTCGCGCGCCACCCCTGCCCAACCCCGAGTCCCCGAGCGCTCGCAAACGCGAATGAATGGCATAGCTAGCCCACCCCACACTAGCACTGCTTGATTCCATGAAGACTACTCAACGTGCGTGAGTAGGAAAAAAAGTGTGTGTTGTTTCAAGCAGACAAGATTCAAGATTTATCTTTTTCAAACCAAGCCACCAAACCATTAGCGGCGGCAGGATCAATCCATGCCCTAGGCAAGTCGTTAGATATTGTATGCTACATTGCGCTACAGTGTCATTTTTTCCTACAGTCAGCAAAGCCGAACTCCTCCACGCGCTAGGCCAAGGCCCCGCCTGCCTGGGGCCTAACACCACCCCTGCTCCAAACCATGATCTGGTGGAATGGTTGTACTTGTTGCGATGATGACATCACTCTAACAAGGCCAAACACATGTACGTTTGGGCGATACTTTTTGGTATCTTTTTTATTTTGTTTGTGTGCTTGTTGGGGGGTGGTGGGTAATACGATTATGTCCAATAAAGCCCATGAGTTGTGTTGAGCACACTTTTCCCATGTGGTAATTGAAATTTTGATGGCCAGAGTAACTACATAAGTGGAATGGTGATAAAAATAGCGTATGCAACTAGATAATTAAATCAATAAATCAATGTCATGGTGGTAACCGCAGCTTGAAAGTTGGGTAACCATGATACTGCTATCGCAATAACTATAACCTAAATTGCCCCGTAATCATATTACTGTTACGATGGTAAGTCTATTGGCATTACTCCTATCCTAGACATCTGAGTAATTACATCAATGCAATGCTGGTAAATATGACATATAGATTCTATTGTGGAAAGCATTTACCTGAAAGTCTGGGTAACTACACCATTCTATGGTAATAATGTTAATCTAAATACTCTCTCCATTCACAAATATAATATGTTCCAACTTTTTTTCTAAATTTGATGTATATAGACACATTTTAGTGTGCTTGTTCACTCATTTCTACCTGTATGTCGTCCAATGTGAAATATCCAAAATATTTTATATTTGTAGAAGGAGGGAGTAGTTGAGAAACTACATACATATGTGTGGTGGTGGTTGTAATCTATGGGTATGTTTGATAGGGTGCATGAGGGCAAAAGTTTCCAATCCGACCCACTTTTACTTGTTTGGTAGGGTGCATGAGCTCATATGGGCTATGTTCATCTGATGCAAAAAGGGCCATCAGCCATGCCCATCCCATGCACCCCAGAGAGGGTGCATGGAGGCAGCCATGCTCTCCCCGACCCTCGTCCCCACCCACCAGACCATGTCCAAAAATGTTTAAATTTTCAAAAAATATTCATAATTTCAAATTTTGTTTAAATTTTCAAAAAAAAAATTGAATTTCAATTTTTGTTTAATTTTTAGAAAATGTTTAGAATTTCAAATTTTGTTTCAATTTTCAAAAAATGTTTAGAATTTCAAATTTTGTTTACATTTTCATAATATATTCAGAATTTCAAATTTTGTTTACATTTTCAAAAAACGTTTGGAATTTCAAAAACAATCAAAAATGTTCAGGATTTAAAATTTTTTATTTTTTTATAAAATGTTCAGAATTTCGGATTTTGTTAAAATTTTCAAAAAGTCCAGATATTCAAAATATGTTTAAATTTTCAAAAAATGTTCTGAATCTCAATTTTATTTAAAATTTCAAAAAAATCAAATTTTGTTTAAATTTTCTTTAGAAGTTCAGAATTTCAAAATATGTTTTAATTTTGGTTCATGTTTTTCAATTTTGTTCACCATCCAAAAAAATATTCAGAATTCAAAATTGTTCAGCATGTCTAAACACATGCAGGCTGCCAAGCAAAGTCTTAGCTCAGCATGTCTCAGCACATACACCGCTACCAAACAACAGCAAATGCATGGACTTGGCAATAACTAGCTACGGTGGTTGTTATCTAACATCGAGGTACTTATATCACCTGCAGCATGTCTGTAGTTTTTTTTTGAAAAGGAGGGTCACCCTCGACCTCTGTATCATATCAGACTGATGCATGCGTCCATATTATTAAGCAAAAGTTTCAAAAGGTTTGTGGTTCAGTACAAGCTCACACAGAGCTAAAATGAAATGAAATTAAGATAAAAGTTGCCACAACCGACGAAAATAGCATGAGATAACTAAACACTTAGTGTATTATTGGGCCGCCATCCAAACCGGTTGTAAATACCTCGTGCTACCATCTCCCACTGGTTACATCTAATAGTCAAAAGCTTACTGGCTTCCGAAGGAGTGAGCAACGACCACATACGGATCCAAGCAGTGGCCCCGTATATAACCTGTAAAGACATTATAAGAGTTTGTCTGCTAAAAATCATATCATTTTTTCAGTTCCATATAGCCCAAAGTAATGCGCATACTCCTATCCAAATATGTCCCGCAGTATTTGGCTCCACTCCATTTAGACACGTCCCAAATAACGTATTAATACTATTTTGAGGACTAATATTAAAAGCTATATGAATCGAACATCATAAAAGTTTGGCGAGAGAACAATTGAGAAAGAGGTGTTGAACAGTTTCATCCTGGTCACAAAAGCAACATTGTTTACTACCTTCCCATCTTCGCTTTGCCAAGTTATACTTAGTCAGAATCACCTCCTTGTGAATGAAGCACATGAAGATTTTGATTCTTAAAGGTACTTTAATCTTTCAAATATGCAATGACTTCAGAATTGGACCAAAATCAATTAGGTCTAAATACATAGATTTCACTGAGAAAACTTTATTTACAGATAGTTTCTTATGAATTGAATCTGGCTCATCAGAGAGGTGAATGTCCATCAACCTCCACACGAGATGTAGCCATACTTCCCATCGGTCTCCTACTAAGGACCTCTGAACTAGATGTTTAGTGGGACAGACTGTAATACTGTAGCAACATAAGCGTCTTTACGTTGTATAATATATATTTTTTTCGAGAGTATGCCTAGGCCTACCATATTTTTATAGAAGACAGAAATAAGTACAAGAAGACTACACATGTTGCGAACAACAAGCGCAATGCACACTCCAGTCCACACCGAGGCGGATATCATAGAGAGACGGATATTGTGTGGCTAAAGGCGTCTCCCCTAGCCATGTATCCTCCCGGAATATAGTTGAATTACCGTTCCCAATGATGAACTACGTCCTATGAAAGAATGCTACTTTCATCCTCATTAGCCCCTTCCAGAAAGGTCAATCATCGGGTCTTACAGTAACTTGGGCCAAGGTCTTAGATTGCAGGTACTTATTACGCAAAATCTGTACCCATGTACCTTCAGTCTTAATCGAAGGCATGTACAACCATTTACTCAGCGGACATCTATTCTTTACTTTTAAATTCTCAATCACAAGCCCACCCTGGTCCTTCGGTCTACAAATAATATCCCACTTGGTGATCCTGTATTTTATCTTTATCTCATCGTATTGCCAGAAAAATCGCGTTCGATAAAAGTCTAAGCTTTTCCGTACCCCTACGGGTACTTTAAGGAAAGACAATAGGAACATCGGCATATTTGTGAGCACTGAGTTTATCAGTACCAAGCTACCACCATAAGACATAAGCTTACCTTTCCAACAGTTTAGTTCTTTTTCAAGTTGATCTTCAATACACCTCCACTCCTTGCTAGATAGCTTGCGATGATGAATTAGTATGCCTAGATAGCTAAACGGTAGGGACCCCGGTTCACATCCAAACAATTGTATGTAAGCCACTTGTTCATCTTTGGCTCTCCCAAAGCAGAACAATTCACTTTTGTTAAAGTTGATCTTCAACCCCAACAATTGCTCAAACAAGCATAGCACAAGCTTCGTTTCTCTAGCCTTTGCCAAATCATGTTCCATGAAAATAATAGTGTCGTCAGTGTATTGTGGTATGGATACCCCTCCACCCCATCCACAAGATGGGGTCGAGTCCGCCTACGTGCCCGTCCTCTTTGGCCCTACCAATAAGAATTCTCAGCATATCTGCCACTACGTTGAACAAGATAGGATACATCAGGTCTCCCTGTCTTAGGCCCTTTTGCTTCTGGAAAGAATGACATGTGTCATCATTCACTTTAATCCCTACGTTGCATTTTTGCACAAACGACTCGACTTGTTTCCTCAAGGAATCGTCGAATCCCTTCATATGTAAGGCATGTTGGAGGAAGGGTCATTTAACCTTATCATACGCCTTCTCGAAGTCTACTTCGAAAACCAACCCATCCAGTTTTTTTGAGTGCATTTCATGTAGTGTTTCATGTACGACGACAACACCCACTAGTATGTGTCTGCCCTGCATGAAAGCCATCTGAATTGGTTGCACCATACTATGTGCAATCTGCATCAGTCGGTTCGCACCAACTTGAGTGAAAAAATTGGTTTCAAGTCCAATAGTTACACTGAAGTGGGAAACCTAACCTCCTTTTCTTATGGATTAATTTAAATATTGGGTAATCTTTGGTTCCAAGTTCAGTTCTTGTTCTATGCCTAGTATGTGCTCAAATATAATAGCTTACAAAACATGAGATGGATATTGTTAACAATGTCATCACGATTTACTTATGGCTTAATTCAAATGAAATGGTTATATATATTCAATATGATATGATCTGGAAAGAATATTTGAGATGTATTTAATTCTTAAACGATTTTTCAGATATTATTATCATGTATATTCACCGGTCATTTCTTCGCATGAAAGTCCGAATGAATGGACAACGATTAATAGGATTCCCAAGAGAACGAAAGAAGTGACATGGTCATAAGCCTTGGAAGATGGGACTTGACAACTCGTTACATTACATGGTTAACTCATGCATGTGAGGATGGATTTATCCAATTTCATGATGAAGTGGCCGGAGCAAGTCTGAGATCGAGGTCGAGCCCCACCCCCATCGCCGAGGCTTCCTCGGTGCTGTCATCCGCTGGAGTGCAGGCACGAGCACCACTGCTGGTGCTGATGGCGGCGCTGCCGCAGTCCCTTGGGTCCTCGAGCAGCCGCGGCTCGGCTTGGCACCCACCACCGGCTGGCAGAGCATGGAACGGCAGGCCCGCCGCTGACTGGTGCGCGAGGTAGACCCATCGGTGGAAGGCGTCCCGCGTGTAGGCCGACGACCCTGCGTGTCCCACGGCGATCAGGTGCCCGGGCGGCGGCGCGAAGTAGCTCATCCTGGCGTCGACGTGCAGGCGCGCGCGCTTCAGCTGCTGCCGCTCCTTTTTGTGCGCGTTCTGATGCCCGCCCAGCGCCTGCGAGTTGGCGAACTCGCGAGAGCAGTACTGGCACCCGAACCTCCGCGGGTCGGCAGGCGGCGTCGGCGGCGGAGTCAGCACGACGGTGGCGTCGGTGGCGCCGCCGGGCACGTCGTAGCCGAAGATCCTGAGGGGCGACGGGCTTGGCGTCATCTTGGCCTGGTCGCACCGTATGTCCGCCATGGATGATCTAGCTTGCTAGCTAGGTGACACGTAAGTGTTGAGGCGCTCAGGTGTTAGCGACGCACGAGGTGAGAGATTATGTAGCGCGCGGGGAGCGGAGGGAAGTCCCACCTGCACGGAGAAAATGGAGTCATGCATGGGACGGGAAGAAATCGGAGGACATGCGCATGCCGAGCAAGATTGGAGGTAGGTGAGTGAACATTGAGCAGATGGTCACACGCAACGCCAAAGCTTCCAGATGAGACATCAAAGTAGCATCGTTCTAGAACGGCAAAGTACGTCTGCTTGTGCGCTACGCTGGCCCTCCGGGATGCCATTCTCGTACCGCTCGATGTATGGGTGTGAATGACATCTTTATCGATTGCGTCGTTTGTAGATGGTGACATGAAGGTTCCATGAGTTTCGCGCAAGTAGGACGTACGGAAAGACCCATTAGCTTACCTGCACCTTTCCCTTCTTGTCAATACTCAGTACCAACCAAGAAGAATTTTTTTCACTATATATAAGAACTTCAGAATAGATTGGTAGAGAAAAAAGTTAAGAATAGGTTTGCTTCTTCCTATTAGTCTCTGGGATAGAGAATGTGTGTTGTAAGCAAGTTAGGAGAGAGAAGTGAGAGCCTGATCCGATCCCGTGTGGACGATAAAGCAACAACCTCCTACAGCCCAGCTAGCCACCAGGCTCAAAACATCGAGTCAAATACATTTTTTCAATCGCCCACTGTTGGAAATATGACCTAGAGGCATTAATAAAGGTCATTTTTTATTTTTTTTATGTCCATAATTAAGTTTATATTTCTATGCTACAATTACAATAATTCTGTAGTGTGAGATTCAGAGGAAAACTCAATTGCATGGGCGAAAAATAAACATCAAATAGATCCCTAGTGTAATCTCTAATACTAGCTAAGTATTGTTGATGATACTGTTTTTCAGATCATAAACATTGTCAATGTGAGAAGGATGCCGACATTGTTAGCAGAATAATGGTGTTGGATAGACCCAACTTATGATATACTGCAGGATCACGGTATCTATATTGTTGTTGGTATTTTCATATAATTAAATGACACCCCGCGCGTTGCTGTGGAAGTCGCTGCAATATATTTCAACAGAATTTGATCTATGAAACATGAATATTTGGATTGATAATGTACAAACTAAAACTATTAATACATATTGTATACTCACTCCGTCCTGAATTACTTGCCGCGAAAATGGAAAGAAATGGATGTATCTATAACGAAAAATACGTCTAGATACATTCATTTCTGAGACAAGTAATTCTTGACTGAGTGATATATATAGTTGATTAAGGGGAAAAATGAATATAAGTAGCATAATATAATGGAAAAATGGTTTTCAATGCATGTTGTGGTGACTCTTTGATTAGGTAGGATATGTGAATGTTGAGATAAATAGAGTAACGACTATTGATGAAAAAACACCGTGCATGTTAAGGTGGGCTTTTGATGAGGTGGCATGAGTAGTGATGCATGTTGAGGTGGGCCTTTGCTGAGGTGGCATGAGTAGTGATGCATGTTGAGGTGGGTCTTTGATGAGGTGGCATGAGTAGTGATGTAGTATGTGTGTATATTGAGAGAATTAAGTAGTGAAGATCAACTACTAGATTTATGTATAGGATATGCTAATGTTTACTGGCATCTTTAGACCATGAGAATATCATGGACCTGCATACCGGATGGTTATACTTTCAGGTTGCCAAATGTCAAATGACAGACCATAACTGGGTGATCGTAAAAGTAACTTATAGATATACCAGAAAAGTATGTCACGGTGCTTGATTGTAATATGAGACTTATCTTAAAAACAAATATAAATTCTTCATAAATAATATTTACAATGGATGCATATCTCCTCATGTACACCGGTATGCTAGCTACCAATACAATGACATCTCAAACAATTAACGCATGATACTATGAAGAGGACAACGGACACATAAATACTAGGCCAAGCACATTAAGAAGAATCACACATGGCTCTTGATGGCGGAGCTGTATCCAGTGCGATCGTCGTAGTACTTAGACCACAACATGACGCCTCCATACTTGGGCGTTCCCTTGATCAGCGGAAGCACGCGGGATGTGAGCTCGCCGGCGGGCACGAACCCGGTGCCCGCGGCGTCCTTGGAGGCCGGCAATCCTAGGAAGATCTTCCCCGCCGGCACCGACTCCCATCTTTTCCATGCGTCCATGAACGCTCCACGCCCCGCGCTGAACTGGCACTCTGGGTTGTTGTAAAACTGCACCCAAACAAAGTCGAACAGACCCGTGTTGATCGCGTTGCCGTCCCACTCATCCGGGAACGGGCACTGCGGTGCCGCGCTCAGCAGCACGGTCTTGCCACCGTTCTTTCCTAAGCTCTTTAGGTCTGTGGCGTGATCGTTCCAGAACTTAGCGCCCCCGAGCTCGATGTCGAAGTCGATGCCGTCGAGAACGGCGTCGCCGAGAGGGCGGAACGATGACGTGCCGCCCAGGTAGTTATTCCAGAGGTACATGGCAACCTGCCGTGCATCACCGGGCGATGAGAGTCCGTAGCTGCCGTCTCCGCCGCCGATGGAGAGGAGGACCTTGACACCGCCTTGCTGGCAAGATTGGATGTCCTTGCTCTGGCCTTTGCAGCCGCCCGACGGGGCGTCGCAGTGGCTGCCGAGGTCCAGCTGTGGCGTCTGGCCCTTGCCGAACTTGGGGAGGAAAGCCAGGATGACAAACTCGTAGTTTCCAGACGCGCACGTCTCGGCCAGCGATGCCTCGCCGTCGTTCTGGCCCCAGTACACGGCGATGCTGCCGGCATGGCACGTTGCCAGTAGCGCCACGAGGAGGGTGGCCGTGAGCTGGAAGGTGGTGAAAGCTCGGCTTGCCATAGCTGGTACAGGAAGGAGTAGAGACTAGAGACCGGTGAGGAGGTGCGCTGTGAATTTTGAGTTGTGATGGATGCCGGGTATGTTTGGATTTTTATAGTGTCTTGATGGAGCGTCATGGAGGCTTTTTCAGTGACTTTCCTGCCGTCGCTTGTCCGCTCCTGCGTCTAAATTTACCAATTTACCGGCAATGTTTTGTGTTCCGTTTGCGGTCCGTAATCTCTTTGCGTAATTTACTCGGGCTGATCAATGGTTGATAAACTATTAGTAAATCAGAGTGCGTTCAGATCACAAACGCCCTACCGTGCTAGACCAAACCATCAACAAGACGTACAACAAAAACTGAACCCTCTCCTCTGTTTTCTACTCCAGAGTACCAGGCAGAGCACTTATGCAGTCTTAGAGCATCTACAACCACAACTCGCAAAAACAGTCCCCCAAACACCCACAGATGTGTTCGGACATGCCCACTGGCAGTGACCGGACAGTGTCCATTTTTTGCTATCCACAACTGTAGTAGCCATTTGCCCGCACCGAACTCATGCAATGCATGCAAAATTAATGTAGATCAACATCGAACGATAAACTTCTCCACATGGTTAATAGGACATAGTGCATCTGACCCAGAAGACATAGTTCATCGGGTTTATAATACAAAGAAAATATAACTAGATAAAATGCAGAGGCGGAGTTGGTCGGAGTTCACCACTTGGTCGGGCCCTTGCCCTTGCGGTCGGCGGCGCGGCGGTCCATCTCCTCCCTGTACGCATCGGAGGTGGGAGGGTCGTCGTCGTCGTCCGTGGTGGTGCCGCTCTCCGATGCGGACGAAATGTAGCCGGAGAGGCGGCACAGGAGGCGCTGCTACTCCTTCGCGTGGTGCGCGGCCTTGGAAGCAACGGTCTCCTTCTCCCGCGCAAGGCGCTCGGATGCCTCGAGCCCAAGGCAGAGCGCCTTCGCGTTCTTGCGTCGGAGGCATCGTCGTGCGTCAACGACCGCCACATGACCTCACGGAGGAGTACCTCCTCCGAGTCAACGGGATGGAGTGCGCTCGGTGGCGGGAAGAGTCGGACTCCACTGCGGCCACCGCCCTCCGCCGGGCCGCCTTTGCCTTTGACTCTGGCATGCGCATTCGCACGGGAGCCGCGGGCACGAGCACCCACATCTGCCTGGCGATGCTGGCACTGGAGGGGAAGGGGAGACGCCCGCGCTCCGGATCTGGAGCGGCGCGGAGTGGGATGGGCAGACGCGGGACGGGCGACCGTGACCCGCATTACGCCGATGGAAGGTGGAGGAGCTCACGTCGGGTGCCACGGAGCTCGAGCTCCCGCCGGTGTCCACGCACGAGTGCTGGATGACGATGCGGAGCGCGAGCTCCTCCTTGTATGGCGCACTGCTAGATTTGTCATCCTCCTCCTTCACGGGACTGTCCCAGTCCATGGGATCGGGCTCGCTGTCGGAGTCCTAACCAGAGTTGGCCATGGCATAAGGGGGGTTTGGGAGGAAGTGGAGGAGATGAGGAAGCAGAGAAGACGAGTGCAGACTGAGAAAGTGAGGGTTTCACTAGGGTTTGTCCGATATGGTGGGGCACCGGTGGGGGCAACGCGGGCCCTAGCCGGCCGATCTGACGTGGCACCCACATCTGGGCGTCCCCATATCCGCTCCAGATATAGGCTGGGTATGAGGAGTGCCGGTCAGTACGGGCGTTTAGGCCGGATATGGGGAGCCAGGTTAGGTGGCATTTTTTCGCCAGGACACTAACCGAGCAGCCCATCCAAATGTTTGGAGTGGGTCCGGGTCCCGTTGTAGATGCTCTTATACTTCTATTGGTAGTTTATTGTGTCACGGCAATTTTGCGGCTTGAAGCTACCTCAACTATGGTTAATGCTTCTAAACAGAGGAATATTAAATATTTCTACTGAATTTGGTGATTTTGAGTATCCACAACATCACAAAACTACATATATTGCTTAATTTCAAACACTCCCTCTATTAGGGTCTATAGGGTAGGTACAGGTTTTTAGGTCTTCAATTTGACTAGTAAAATGTGTTTATATATCACTAGAAAAATATATTGATTCGTCATCGGATGAATTTTTCAAAAGTTATACTTTTGATGGCATAATTCATGCATTTCGTTAGTTAAACTGAGGCCCTAACAACCCAAGCTCGCCTTAGAGACATGTATACTTGCAAGGTGGAATAACTCCTTCCTTTTTTGAGGTCGGTTCCGGTAGTTTTGTGGAAGAAGAATACTAAGCGGGGGCAAAAATTAGCCTTCGTTCATTTGATAAGAAAGAGTATAGTACAACATGATACAATAGAAGTCTGCTCTCCCTCCAAATATGACCTAAGTGCCTAGCGGCTAAGAAAACCTAATTTGTTGTCTCAATTTTATTACTACAAGGTAAAACAAGGTGTGGAGCGTAGGGATGTTGCGGAAGACTCTCACGGTACATTTGTTTCAAATTTCTCGAGAGCAAAGCATGGTCAATGACATCATGACCTTTTTCCCCATTCTTCTTTCATGGACGATGTGTGTCAAGCATTCCTTAATGCAACCCGTCTCAATCCATGAGTGGAAAATGCCTTTCACCTAGTCAATTTGATGGACACGTGCATTTCGTTTTGGTTCACTGGTTATGATCCAAAAATACAGGTTCCATCTCAATCCAGCGGCGCCCGTTGCCTCTCTGTCGGTGGGCGTGGCTCCCCTTCCTGTGGTCGTCGTTCCGACTCATGCTCGACTCCCTCTCCTTTGACTCGTGCTCCGACGGCTTGGGATTGCTTGGACTCTAGCCAGGGAGAAATCTCCGCATTCTATTCTGGCAGCGGCCACATCCGCAGGTGCCGTCCCCTTCTTGAAGGCGTTGTCACAGCCGTTATCTGGGCCCCCCTTCGAGCATTAGCGGAAATCCCAGGTCCGGTTTGCCGCATCGGACGGCGATGGCGTCTTGGCGCCATACTCCTTCGTGAAGGCGTTGTTTTGGTTGCTCGCGGTGTCCTTGGGTCTGAATCAGGAGATATTGGTCGTCGTGATGTTGGTCTGAGCTACTTCTTAGGATGGCGAGCTTAGCGGTGTTTTTTTCTTGTTTAGCCCGAGCATCCCATGTCTCTTTGCTCCAAACACTATGTTCACACCTCTTACGTCTGTGTCATGTGTTGTATATCGCTTTGTACTTGTTCTAACTTCTTTTATCAATGAAATGATACGCAAACTCTGCGTATTTGCGAAAAAATACAGGTTTCTCAACTTGAATGCCAAAATACATGACACCTCCACCTTTTAAATCGGAAAGCTTTGGGCCCTCTTCCGACCCAAGCCGGTAAAATGGATGATACTGAAGTGATTTCGTAAACGTAGTAGTAAAGTCAAGAATATTTTTGGATGAAATAAAATATAATTACTCCTTCCATATCACAAATAAGTGACGTTTTGGGCAATACCTTCAGTCACAAATATACTTTGACAATGAATACCATTTTAGTTTTTCCAAGTTACAAATACCATAGTATAGATTTGTCTCAAAAATATTTCTAAAATCTTATATTTTTATGTTGTTTGTACATATGTTACATTCAAAGTTAGTGGCCAAACCCAAAATATCACTTATTACGATATGGAGTAGAAAATTATAAGTAAATTTATAATAGAAATGAAAAAAATAGGAACACCATATGTGGTATACAACAAGCAAATTATAAAAAGAAAAAAGTCATAAGTATAAAGGAAAACCCAGAAAAAATAGAGAGTGCTCACAAATAATTCCTAAGGTTTAGTGAATGCTCCTAAACTTGTTTCCTCACTCTAATTAATTTTTTATTGACATATTATCTTTGCAATTCTAACATGACATTATTATTTTAATTCCTTTTCCTTATTTAACCATTGTTGTGATGTATTGAGAAAATGTTTAGTGTGTGCCACCTATGTGAAACCACTGCCACGTCACCCATCAAACTGCTTCTAGGCAGGAGAGGCCCAAACTTGTTCTGTCTAAAATATTGAGATGTTATACTGTCAGGTAGTGGAATTCAAATTTAGGATCGATGCTGAACTCGAGCAATACTTCATTGACCAATAATTATACTTTTATTTTATATAGAAATATCAACGATGTAGAGTTCCAGATTTGAAGTGATTGGGACATGGCGGTTTCAAAGAAACTACACCGTGATCCTTGCATATTGGGACATAGTCGCTACCAATATGGTGTTATTTCAAGCAATTAACACCTGATACTATCGTACAGGAGCGGCACACATGACAGCGCCAATCAAGCGAAGAAACACCAGGGAGAATCAGACGTGGCTCTTGATGGCGGAGCTGTATCCAGTGTGGTCGTCATAGAACTTAGCCCACAGCATGACGCCGCCGTACTTGGGCGAGCCCTTGATGAGCGGCAGCACCGACTTGAGCTTGCCGGCGGGCACGAACCCAGTGCCCGCCGCGTCTTTGGAAGCCGGCAGCCCCAGGAAGAGCTTCCCTATCGGCAGTGACTCCCATCTCTTCCAGGCGGCCAAGAATGCTCCACGGCCCGCGCTGATCTGGCACTCCGGGTTGTTGTAGAACTGCACCCACACGAAGTCGAACACCCCCGTCCTGATCGCGCCGTCGTCCCACTGGTCAGGGAACGGGCACTGTGGCGCCGCGCTCAGCAGCACGCTCTTGTCCAAGCTCTTGAGGTCCCTGGCGAGGTCGCCCCAGAACTTGGAGCCGCCTTTCTCGATGTCAAAGTCGATGCCGTCGAGCACGGCGTCCCCGAGGGGGCGAGACGACGACCTCGTGCCGCCCAGGTAGGTGTTCCAGAGGTACATGGCAACCTGGCGTGCATCGCCGCGGGACGAGAGGCCGTAGCTGCCGTCCGCGCCGCCGAGGGAGAGGAGAACCTTGACGCCGCGGCGCTGGCACGAGTGGATGTCCTTGCTCAGGATTTTGCAGCCGCCAGACGAAGGGTCGCAGTGGCCGGCGAGGTTCAGCTCCGGCTTCTGGCCCTTGCCGAACTTGGGGAGGAAAGCAACGACGACGAACTTGTAGTTACCTGACGCGCACGTCTTAGCCAGCGACACCTCGCCGTCGTTCTGGCCCCAGTACACAGCGATGCTGCCAGCATGGCACGTGGCGAAGAGCGCCACCAAGAGGATGGCAGCGAGCTGGAAGGGGGTGAGAGCTCGGCTTGCCATGGCTGGGATCGGTAGCTAGTGACGATGGGGTACGCTGTGTTTTCTGAGTAGGGATGGCTGATGTATTTATAGCGGTTTGGGGGTTACTGGCCACGGAGTTATCCGCGCTTGAAACAGAAACCGAACTTATGAGAGAAACCGCACAAAGAGAATATAAAATTTGATCAGGAACATCGTGTAGAAAGCCAGATGGGCAACGTCGATACGTTCCAGAGAACTGGGTGCGAAAGCCCAAAAGAATTGGGTGTGATCGAAAGACAAAACTCGTCCGTGCAGACTCCAAAGAAATGACTGGGATGCTCCAAGGATCCCAGCAGGTCAGCACGGATACACCGAGATTCCAACCAACACACGGTAAAATAAGATTCTCACGGTCGTAAATACCAATGGACCAATGCTGAATCTAGCGTTAAACTGATGGCTGTGACAGCAGGCAGAGCAGTAGGAAGGCACAGGGGCAACGGATAAAATGTCATCAAGTTCCAGACAATAGAACAAACCATCTCAGTACAAGACAATAATTGTCACTCGTCCCGCACGAAAATTTGATAATTGAGAAAGCAACAAAAGTTCCCAAGTTGTCAATCTCCTGGAAATCCTAGAAGACTAGAGTCTAGAACAACCGGTACACCTTTCCCATCGTGCTCTTCAGGTACAAGCATCTCACCTGCAAGAAATAAAGATGAATCAGTAATCTATTTTAACATATAACCATCAATCAATAGCCAAATGTTGTTGAAAATATTGTGCGCAGGTATAGCAGAGGGCACGTCACATACGTTTTGCCAATTCTTCTTCAACAGAGAGACGAGGAAGTTCACGCTCATCTGCACGTTCTGGAAGATCTGCTTCTCCTCCATACCCAGGTGGCCAACGGCAACACCCATGCAAAGCACCTTTTTCAACTGGAACTTGACTGTGGCCTTGGTCTCATTAACCTTGGACTCAAGGGATTCCTGGTGAGACACCAAAGTTGGAAACTTTCCTGCAGGAGATTACCAAGTAAGAACAAGAGTAATAACAATGTGGAAAACAACAGTTCAGTTACTATTATAGTCCAGAAGATAGCAATGTATGCCTCATTGCATCATACACTACGAAGTACATAATCTAAACAAAACAGTTGATTACCACATAAGAACCAAGAGTAGTAACAAGGTGGAAAACAACACTAAAGTTACTACTATAGTCCAGAAGATAGCAATGTATGCCTCATTGCATCATACGCTACGAAGTACATAATCTAAACAAAATACATTGACATGCCAAAGTGTATGTATAGCCCTTCATAAATTTCAATAAAAAATCCACTAGAAGATATGGTTGTAACATAGATTTCAGCATTCATCAATAGACTACTTCAGACCAGTAAACCCTACGTCTTGCCACAAACCCAGCTCCCATATTTCTTACCTAAGAAAAACAGAAATATTATGAAGGCACAGTTTTATATACTTGTGGAATTTACATTTAGGGAACAAGTACTTGGCAGTAAAATATGAAACAAAAAGGAGCATCTCAGAATATTATCCCCAATGCTTTCTTCATAGGTAAGCAAACCTCAAAGTGCAAGGATGAATATAGAGGAAGCACATCACAGATGCTCTAAAAAATATAATAAAGACGAAGACATTATGCCAGCAAGAGATGGTGATGCTATAGTGTGCCAGTGAGCTACTAAGATTGCACAGCACAAGCAGACAGCAAAGATGCTATGACTTACTGTATTTCATAACATGGCCCACTTTAATAACCTATGACTAAATGCAATATCCATGCAAAAGCCATGAGATGTTTATTTAGCAATAAATAATTGCCAATAGTCAAAAGTTAATCAAACATGAACTATGATCGCACCAACAGTCTTCTAATGCAGAACATGGAACAAGGAAGAAATACTTGCCTGCCTTGTTAAGACCAGGTCCAAGAAGACGGGGAATCTGCTTAATGATAGCCTCAGATGCAAGGAAAGCATGATACTTCTTTGCAAGCTTCTTGACTAGCTTCTTGTTTTTGTTCATCTTCTTAAGAGATTCCACATCCATGCAGTCTAGGCCCATTTTCCCTGCCTGCATCCAGCATTGATAACAAGAATACAACAGAAATATCAGGAAATGTGAAGCAAAGAATTGCTGAGTAGCATACAATCTAAAACAAATGATAAAACTAAGTGTTGCCAATGAGACATTATAAAAATGAACTTATGGCTCAAGAAAAATACTTTGCATGTATGAAAAGTTCTGACTGAATGTAGAAAATCACTGGATTTATACTGGGTTTTGAATGATCAAGGTAACAACTCATTCACTAAACACAAGCAAAACCATATTGAAGAACAAGAAACATAATTATGTTTTCAGCACAAGTGAAATAAAAATTGATACAATCATATGGTACCTCTTCAACATGCTGGGCATCACCAAGCATGCAAACCCTCATCTTTGGGCGAGGGATGTGAGGAAGCTTAACAGAACCACTGAAACGCTTGTCCTTTTGCGGGTCATAGTTCTTCAGACCAATCTGCAGCTCAATGGTTTCAACGAACTTGCGGTTCTTCTCACGGCAGTCATTGATAATGTTTGTGATTGCCTCCCTCAGGGCGTCACTCTGCAACTTACTGAAATATGGAGGAATCAGCAGTTAGTGGAATGGTAGTGCATGACAATGGAGGTTAAGTTCTATGCTTCTGTAACTGGTAAGGTGCTAATAAAACATGACCTAGGTTTGCAAGAAACATGTAGAGGTCTAATAAGCTTGGAGGACTACATGCAGCAGCATCAGTAACTAAGCTTGTCAAAAGTTCAGCTAAATATAAAGCATGTTGCCAATTCGCATAACAGGTTCAACAAAATCTGATGTCCACAGCAATTGAACATCTAAATCACAGCATTGTGCGATAGACACAAAGGGGCGCCTACAAACAGAAAGCCAAGATTTGATACTGACTTATTCCTTCACTTGATGGAAATTTTGCAGGAGTGCTCCCATCCCAGAGCAAGCTTGCTGCCGCTACACAAATATATAGCATCCAATGCCGCTACAGATTTCTAGGGACAGCGTGGCACACAACGAATTCATGGGTCTGATTCCATGAACTCTTTAGGAAATGTATCTAGCAACTGACAAAATAGATGATGCAGTATATAACATCAAATGTAGATCTACAGGACGGATCAGTGGTTACTCGAGCAAATAAAAAAAAACAAGCATGCTTTCTGATTAGAAAGCAACCGCAACCAAAGATGCGAAGCATGTAACACGGTACGAAAGATACATTTGCTAGTGGCTAACGACCGCGCGGTAAATCCTAAGCACCGGGGGCCAGATCAGCCGCCACAACAGCAAACAAATTGACTGGTAACCAATGCTGGATCACATAGCTAACAGACTAGAGACATCTCTCGGCTCTCAGAACCCAAAGCAACACGCAGCTACGGTTTGAACCAGAGGAGAAGCGTGTCCGTACCTCATGGCGCCGGCGGTGGGAGCACTGTTCCTGCGCAGCGACAGAGAGGGAGAAGAATGGCGGGTCAGACGGAAGGAACAGCCGAGTCAAATCGAAGCACCAAGAGGGGAGAAGGGAGAGGCGGAGGTGGCTTACCGCGACGAGGCAGGGTGGGAGGAGGGGGCGGCGCGGCGGAGTGGAAACCCTAGAGCCTGGTTTTATATCTATGCCGGGGAGCCTAAACCCTAAAACGCTCGTGCGAGGGGGGACTACGGTACGGGCTGTGGGCTTTAACTTGACTTTGGCCCATAGATTGTTGGTAGGCCGGATGTTTTCCTTCTCCTTCTTTCGTCTTGTTTTTTGTGGGGAATTTTTTGGTTTTCCTCTAGGTGGCTGGTTCAATTTGCCTCGGAAAATAAGGTGGCTGGTTCAATATATTCTCATTTTTTTTAAAAAAAGCTCTCATACAAAAGGTGGCTGGTTCAATTGATTTAGTTAAATTTTTGCGAAGAGTATGTGGATACCAGTAGATAACTTGTATATTCCCATAAGAAAAACTTGTCTTCCCCTCAAAAAATGGGACCATGTAACTTGTATTTCCCTCGAGAAAAATGGAAAAGATAAATGGTTCTCCAAAAAAAAAGAACTCATTTAAATATTATTTTGTGTAATCAAACTTGTGACACTCACTTGATGATATCATTGATACTACTAATGAAGAGAAAGTTCACACATATGAGGTGGCGAAGGTAGTCGACATAACTTTAAACTTAAGAAATCACGTGATTTTGGAGATGGATGCCTTCACACCTAGTAATATTGGTTCTTCATTGAAACATTCAAGTACACATACTGGAGGGAGGCCATAATTTTAAAATTCGAAAATGGTATCTTGTATCTTCAAAAACCACTAGTGCATACTGGAGGGGGGCCATAATTTTGAGATGTAGGCCCGTAATAAATTCTTTGAATGTAACTAATGATTTTGTGGTAAAAACAAAACTTAAAATCTAAAAAGAATAGAAGTCCTTGGAGATAAACTTTTTGGACCTTTGGGGCGTGGGGCTACGTCATGCTGGTTTCGTAGGTTGCATCAACGGTTGGGTCGGTGGTGTAGGTAAAAACTACAGAAAAGTCAAGCAACTACTGATGTTATTTCAGGCACCTTACGGTGCAGTCAATAAAAAATAAAAATCAACTACTATGGATTTTTTGGGGGCTAAAGTAACTTGCCAAATGCTTTGGAAAAAAGGCATTGACAAAAACAAGTTGGTCGCAACCATTTGGGTTGTGCGAAGCATACCCGGAAAAGTGAGTGATGGAGCTTCTTTCTTTGGCATGTTTTCGGTTCTTCGCTTGTGTAGTTTGCATGAATCCATGATTTAGAAAAAAGAAGTAGGCAACAGGGTAAAGAAATCAAAAAAGTAAGTCGTGTTCACGGAAAGTAAGCAAGATACATAGTACACTGAGGCAAGTTTGCAGTTTACCTACCATATGCTGAAAAGATTGACTTCATGTAGCTTGAGAATTTTTTTCGTGGGCCTGCAAAAACAACATAAACTCCAACACATTCGCAACTGAAAAGGCTAATAGACATGGCCAACAGTAGTAAGCGACTTTTTGAGGGTCATATACTTAAGATAGTAGTGTTGGGTGCATCGTGAAAAACAAACGCGGTCCTGGACCAAACCCACGCGTGAACACATCCGTATCTAGACAAATTTAAGACAAATAATATAGATTAGAGGGAGTCTTATTCTTTGATACTGCTGGTTGTAACAGTAGTAAGAAAAAGCGAAAAAAAGGTCATGCCCCCCTGACTGTACATAGTACATCGGTGCAAAAACTATGTGATTGTAGGCAAGATACATAGTAGATTGAGGCAAAAGTTGTGTGGTTCTAGGCAATCTGTGTTTAATTGGAGGCAAAAATCTATATTGCGATGGAACATGATAACCCACAAGTATAGGGGATCGCAACAGTTTTCGAGGGTATAGTATTCAACCCAAATTTATAGATTCAACACAAGGGGAGCCAAAGAATATTTGTAAGTATTAGCAACTGAGTTGTCAATTCAACCACACCTGGAGATTAATTATCTGCAGCAAAGTGATCAGTAGCAAAGTAGTATGATAGTTTTGATAATAGTAGCAGCATTAATAGTAACGGAAATAGTGATAGCAGTGGTTTTGTAGCACGTGGAACAGTAACGATAGCAGTAGTAACTTAGCAAGAATAATATGTAGGAAAATCATAGGTATTCGATCAGTGGTTTGTTAGATGATATTCATCATTTGACAGTCATAACCTAGGGCGATACGGCACTAGCTCCAGTTCATAAATATAGTGTAGGCATGTATTCCGTAAATAGTCATATGTGCTTATGGAAAGAACTTGCATGACATCTTTTGTCCTATCCTTCCGTGGCATCGGGGTCCTATTGGAAACTAAGGATATTAAGGCCTCCTTTTAATAGACAACCGGAACAAAGCATTAACACACAATGAATATATGAACTCCTCAAACTACGGTCATCACCGGGAGTGGTCCCGACTATTGTCACTCCGAGGTTGCCGGATCATAACACGTAGTAGGTGACTATAACTTGCAAGATCGGATCTAGAACATAGATATAATGGTGATAACATAAACGCTTCAGATCTGAAATCATGGCACCCGGGCCCAAAGTGACAAGCCTTAAGCATGGCAAAGTCATAGCAACATAATTCTCAGAACATAGTGGATACTAGGGATCAAGCCCAACTAACTCGATTACATGATGAATGTCATCCAACTCCTCGCCGATCAGCGAGACTACGAAGGAATTACTCACTCCCGGTGGCGAGCATCATGAAATTGGCGATGGAGAAGGGTTGGTGATGACGAAGATCGAAGATCCCCCTCTCCGGAGTCCCAAACGGACTCCAGATCTGGCCTCCCGATGAAGAACGGGAAACGGCGGCGACTCCATCTCGTGGAACGCGATAATTCTTTCTCCCTAATTTTTCTAAAAAATAGGATTTTATAGCATCGGTTTCAGGGTCTACGAGGCCACCAGGTGGGGACAACCCACCTGGGCGCGCCTGGAGGGGGGCACGCCCTGGTGGGTTGTGCCCACCCAGGATGCCCCCCCTCCGGTGGTTCTTGGCTCCAGAAATTCTCTTTTATTGTATAAAAAATCCTTGCAAAGTTTTGTTCCATTCCGGAAACTTTTATTTCTGCACAAAAAACAACACCATGGTAGTTCTGCTAAAAACAGTGTCAGTCCGGATTAGTTTCATTCAAATCATGCAAGTTAAGTCCAAAACAAGAGGGAAAGCATTAGGAAAAGTAGATACGACGGATACGTATCAACTCTCCCAAGCTTAAACCTTTGTTTATCCTCAAGCAATTCAGTTGATAAACTGAAAGTGAAAAAGAAAAACTTTTACAAACTCTTTTGCTATTGTTTGCATAAATAAGCTTAAACAGCACCCAGGTTTTCATCCAGTATTATAATTAACCATGGCAACAATAACTCTTAAAAATTATATTAACTCATATCAATGACATAATCAGCTAGCGAGCAATAATAAGATATCTCAAATAGCAACACGTTATCAAAACAACCATGATATAATATGACAATAGTGGTATCTCGCTAGCCCTTTCTGAGACCGCAAAATATAAATGTAGAGCACCTCCAAAGTTGAAGCGATGACTAAACATTATAATTCATGGTAGAAAAGATCCAGTCATGATGCACCCAATATTAGCTACACACAATGCATAAGCATGACAGCAGTGCTCTCAGGTTCTGGCGCTTATTTTAGAAGGTGATGACACAACATAAAAGTAAATAGATAGTCCCTCCGCAGAGGGAAACAGTGATTTGCAGCGGTGCTAGAGCTCAAGTTTTTAAAACAGAGGTAAATGAAATTTTGAGGAATGCACCCTTTTTGTTTACTTCGTGACCATCAGTTATCAATATCTTCCATGGTAAACACGCTAGTGGCGGTTCCCAAGCGATAAAGTAAAGGTTGTGACTCCATATGAGTTTTTTGTTTAATTATTTGTAAGCTAAATTATTTTTGCAGTTTGGGACTACGCATCCCTATTACCGCCCCCTTTCTCGTGCAATGGCGAGTGAATAAACACTTGACCTGAGAATAACCCACTTAGCATGGAAGATACCGACTATCTCATGTCGTTCCATGAACAATCCAGGCACACAAAAAGGATATTTATTTGAAGTTTTTAGAGGTGGCACATGCAAAATTACTTAGGACGGTAGGGTAATACCGTATATAGGTAGGTATGGTGGACTCATCCGGAATAATTTGGGTTTCAGGTTTTGGACGTACAAGCAGAATTCTCACTTAGTACAGGCGAAGGCTAGCAAATAAGTTGAGAAGCGGCCAGCTAGAGAGCAACAACGGCCATGAACATGCATTATGCATAAGTAACATTGGACACTAGCATGAGTAGGATATGAACACCATGAACATAAATATCATAGAGGCTATGTTGGTTTTTATTCAACTACATGCATGGACAAGTGCCAAGTCAAGCCACTCGAACATTCAGAGGAGGATACCATACCATCATACTGCATCACAATCATTTTAATGCAGTGTTGACATCCAAGATAAATCATTATTCACTCCTAGCTACTTATGCATGGCATGAGAAACTATAATCTCTAATTGTCATTGCAAACATGTTTAACCATAATGAGCTAATGAAGGAAATATGCCCTAGAGGCAATAATAAAGTTGTTATTTATATTTCCTTATATCATGATATATATCTATTATTCATGCTAGAATTGTATTAATCGGAAACTTGATACATATGTGGATACATAGACAAAACAGTGTCCCTAGTAAGCCTCTACTAGACTAGCTTGTTAATCAAAGATGGTTAAGTTTCCTAACCATAGACATGTGTTGTCATTTGATGAACGGGATCACAGCATTAGGAGAATGATGTGATGGAATAGACCCATCTGTTAGCTTAGCATAATGATCGTTAAGTTTTATTGCTATTGATTTCTTCATGACTTATACATGTTCCTTTGACTATGAGATTATGCCACTCCTGAATACCGGATAAATACCTTGTGTGCTATCAAACGTCACAATGTAAAAGGGTGATTATAAAGATGCTCTACAGGTATCTCCGAAGGTGTTTTGTTGGGTTGGCATAGATCGAGATTAGGATTTGTCACTCCATGTATCAGAGAGGTATCTCTGGGCCCTCTCGGTAATGCACATGTATAACCCACAAGTATAGGGGATCGCAACAGTTTTCGATAAGTAAGAGTGTCGAACCCAACGAGGAGCTAAAGGTAGAACAAATATTCCCTAAAGTTCTATCGACCACCGATACAACTCTACGCACGCTTGACGTTCGCTTTACCGGAAACAAGTATGAAACTAGAAGTACTTTGTAGGTGTGATAGGATACGTTTACAAGATAATAAAGAGAACATAAATAAAAACTAGGGGCTGTTTAGATAAAGATGCAAATAAAGTAAATATAGCGAGTGTGGAAAAGTGGTGGTAGGAGTTGTGGAATTGTCCCTAGGCAACTGACTATGTTACTAGACCGGTAATCACTATTGCAATTCTATTTGAGGGAGAGGCATAAGCTAACATACTTTCTCTACTTGGATCATATGCATTTATGATTGGAACTCTAGAAAGCATCCGCAACTACTAAAGATTCATTAAGGTAAAACCCAACCATAGCATTAAAGTATCAAGTCCCCTTTTATCCCATACGCAAACAACCTACTTACTCGGGTCTGTGCTTCTGTCACTCACGCCACCCACCATAAGCAAATCATAAACATATTGCAAACCCTATAGCGGGAATCCCTCACGCTTGCGCGACACGGAGAGCACCATAGGACATCACCAATAATAAAACATACAACTCAAACCAATCATAGCAATTCATCAATCACCGGTAGGACAATAGAAATCTACTCAGACATCATAGGATGGCAACACATCATTGGAAAATAATATGAAGCATAAAGCACCATGTTCAAGTAGAGGGTATAGCGGGTTGCGGGAGAGTGGACCGCTGGATATAGAAGGGGGAACGTGATGGAGATGTTGGTGAAGATGACTACGGTGTTGGTGAAGATCGCGGTGATGATGATGGCCCTCGGCAACGCTCCAGCGCCACCGGAAGCAAGGGGAGAGAGGGCCCCTTCTTCTTCTTCTTCCTTGACCTCCTCCCTAGATGGGAGAAGGTTTTCCCCTCTGGTCCTTGGCTCCCATGGCTTGGGAGGGGCGAGAGCCCCTCCGAGATTGGATCTATCTCTCTGTTTCTGCGTTCTCTGCGTTTTTTGATTCTACCCCTTCACCGTTTCTTAAATATCCGAAGATCCGTAACTCCGATTGGGGTGAATCTTTCACCCAGATCTTTCTCATAAAATTAGCTTTCTTTCACCCAGATCTTTCTCATAAAATTAGCTTT